>NC_040044.1:1243514-1277982 GCF_003713205.1 Coffea eugenioides
GTGTCCTCTTTTTCTGGGTTGAAACTGCAGATGATGTTTTCCTCTTGATGGTAACAGAATCAACTTTGCTCTTGACGGTACCAACAGCTTTCACAGGTGACTTGACTTTTTGTTGCGGAGCCTTTTTCTGTTTCTTCTCAAAAATCTTCTTCGCCGCCTCCTTTTGAAGCAGACCAGATTCCATCATCCTGGAATTACATAAATGATATAGAACAAGCCTATCAGTCAATCAATCAAAGTTTAGACCACATGGCGGCTGGAAAGACAGAGGTGGCTTAGCATATTGAACAATTACTGATACATAGAACATCTGTTAATTCTAGTGTAAATATGTATTCAGTTAAGTCCGCTATAACTTTCACCTCTATATGATAAAATGCTAAACAACATGCTTAAAGATTAAAGTACAATAAAGAGATTCAACTTTGCTTTTATCAGGTAATCAGAGATGGTGCCTAATCTCAAAAATGTGTCTAAGAAGCATGTTTGCTGCAAGCACCAAGACACTCCTAGCTGATCATATTTCACACCAACACATTCCTAGTGTATCACATATCACACTTCAAAGCCAAAAACTTTCAAATGGTGGACACGTAATGATCGCATCCAAAACTCATCAATCACTAATTAAAGACAAAATCAAGAATACAACTCCATCAAGTACAAACTATACGACGCAGAAGTTTAATCCCTATACTGAGCATATCAGAAAACTGTACCTCTCATAAATGCATAGTAAAAATATGCATTTACAAGACATTAGTTCCTTCAAGTTACCAGAACCTCCTCGGAATATCTAATATAAAAAGTGACGAATTGCTCTCAACTCCTAACAAACAAGAGCCTTTTCTTGCTCAAATTTTTCCAATGATGAGATTTCCAACTTAGATTTCATGAAAAACCAGGCATATACAAATAATGGGGGAACAGACATTGCACTACCTGAACAAATACTACAAAGGACAAAAAGGCAAGTAGCTTTCTCAATCTAAACAAGGTTGGTCCTCTTCCTTTCTTCTTTCCTTTTTCCCCCGGTAATATTGAGCAAAATTTTTTCTGCTAAATGAACCCTGAGTTATTTTATCTATTGGTGAACGCTAACCAAACAAAAAATCACTGCTTGGCTGACTCAATAAACTTTTCCTAGATGGCCTATAACTCAATAAGCTGCTCACTTAATAAGGCTATTTGGATGGGGCATAAAAAATGCTCCATAATGCTGCTGATCCTCATGTCTAAACCATAACAAAATCATCATCATGCCTGACATTTTGCTAGTGGTCATTTTTAAATCAAAACTACAAAATCATCCTTCTGCATAATGTACAAGTGCATCAAGCCATCTATTCACAATTTGTATAACAGAGTGTACACAAATGGAGTCTCAAGCAGAGAGCAGAAAATATCAATAGGTAGACCAACTTCATAACATAACAATTATCACTTGAGTTTGTTGTAAAAAGCTCTGAAATCTTCCATGAACGATGCTATTCTAAGTTGTCTCTCTTCGATAGCAAGAGATGGTTCATCAATTATTCCCAGACCATCCCAGTTTAATTTGGCCGAAAATGCAAGGCAGAGCCACTATCAGGCAATTGTCATTACTGGAAATTTAACTTGTAATCTTGCTAGGAGATAAATGATTTAGCTTGCCTGGATTTAAAACAGACCTCTAAAAGCATATCGCCCTCTCCTTTCTTATCACAATTTACACGTACTAGCTATATCTTTTTCCTTTTAGGTGTTAATTTAGAGACCAAGGAATAGAGGCAGTGTACACCAAACAGACAATAAGAGCTACAAAAGACAATTAAAGAGTTCATGACAATTCCTTTAGACCTGCATTAAGACAAGTAGAATCGTTAGCCATGACAGCTCTCCAGCTGCCATTCTTGAAGTTGTAGTTGCAACAAACACGACGGCCTAAATCTTTTTGGAACAAACTACTAACAAAGGTATTAAAAAAAAAAAAAAAAAATTACAGAGAAGCTTTGAGGGGGATATATCCATACCAGATTGCTGCCATTTCACTGTTTGGTACTTGCTTATATAAAGTCTCGTAGAAAATCCTTAATGGGTCTCTCTGCAAATGAAAAGATTATTTTGGTCAGTGCTACAAAATACCCCAAAACATAAACATGTATTTTCATATAAAAGGAAAAAAAAAAGTACCTCCTCCGGAGGTTCTCTCCTCTGACCAGGCAAATCATAAACTTTCTTTTCTCTTTTCTTAGCTGTTTGCTCAGTTTCTTTAGCCTCCTTCTTCTTTGTCTCGTCCTCTTTCTTCCTCCTTTTCTGCACCTTTGAACAAAATAACCCACACTATTAGGAGGAAAAAAAGATCGAGACAAAAAAGAACACCAACAAATATGTGTACTGAAAATCAACCTTATCAGAGGACTTGTTTGAGCTTTTCTTCGGAGGGCTCTGCTCAAAATCTTCATCTGCTTCTTCTTTCTTCACTCTCTTAGTTCTGGCTTTGGCTTCTTTTTGGGTGGCATTGTTGGGCTTTTTCTTCTTAAGGGAATCCAAAGTCTCTTCATCTTCGTCTTTAACCCTCTCCTTCTTCACTGTTTTTGCATCCTCGGATGGCATTTTCGCCCAATAATTACTGCCAGAGGGATATTTTGCCGGTTAGCTTGATGCCTGAGAAGGGAATGCTTGACCAGGTGAAGCGAGGGGGTTTTCTTTTGGTTGGGTGGATTCCAAATTCAAGAACGGGAGCGCCCGGTTAATTCTTGTAATTTCTCTCACGGGTCGGGTTGATTTGCAGCTCTACAAACTGGAAATTAGTGGCCCAAGGCAGTCCAACAGGCCCATTAGTCTATGATGAATGACATCATGGCAAGTACTGAAAGCTCAACTTTCTTTCCGAGCAGTAGTACTTGGGCATTTCAAGTTAGTCTAAACAAGCACTTCTATTTCCAATAGGCGTGACCTTGATGAAGCCTCACACCGAGTCCACACAAGCTTCTCACCGTGGCCCAAATTTATGTAATTTGATTTATTTATTTATAAAATTCAAATTTTTAACGAGCAAAAGAAAAAACTCGTTAAAAATGCATTAAACCTCTGTGAACTTTAACTCCAATTATTTCATCCCATAAACTTCTTCAATAGGCACTTAATTCCTCCTTTCTGATCTGTTGGACAAAGGTGTCTGAGGATGCTCACCTCGGCCGCCCCGCATGTCCGAGGTGACCTCACCTCGTCCGACATCAGAGCTCACCCGTGCCTCGGGCATATCCCTTAAGCTCGGCCGGATCCCTAGTCTACCGTGTAGGTGACCTCGGCACCTCCACCTCAGCCGCACGCGGATGAGGCAAGTCACCTGACATCATCCGGGATCAGTGCTTTATCTGAAAAGCACTGTCGCACTTAATGACTACTGCAAAGGACTCCTCGTCACCCTGTCCAGGCGGCTACAGTGTCAGAGTCAGGCCCCCTGACAGGGAACAGAGCCGTAATGGCAGGGCATGGGTCCCACCGACATAAGACCTCCGTCCTGCCCTCCACTCTCGCTCTATAAATACCCCACACACTCCAACAAGTAAGCATACACTGTTCATTTGCTCATACTCTAGCATTTTCTCGTTCTCATACTAACTTAATCGTCGGAGTGATACCAGGGGAGAAGCCCCGCCATTCACTTCGGACAAGGAGGTCGACTTCGGACACACGAATTCACCTCACCTCCTCTCAGAGAGGACTGATTCAGGTCGGCTTACATATCCACCAAAAATCACCTCTTCAATTGGCGCCGTCTGTGGGAACGAGATTACTGCTAAAATGAGATCCACGCGCTCCAGAAGCGGAAGAGTTCCCTCAACTGGGGCTGGGCAGACATCCGGAGCCCAGCAAGATCGTATCTCTGAGGAACATGGGTCCCAAAGGACCCAGCCCAACAATGAGGAGGCCATCGCCAAGATGGCCGAGTTTGTCACGGACAACCCCAACATCTTTGAGGAACTAGGAAGGTACCTCAAGAGGCAGGGAAAAGAAAAAGCCGAGTCTTCCAAGAGGAGACCAACGAAGTCCCCTGAAGTGCCCTCAGGCGAGGACTCCGAAGATGGGCGTCTATCTCGGAGCACCTCCAGGCGAGTCTCATCCAAGGCAACCTCCAAGATTGCCTCCATCTCCCGAGCATTTTCTCGGGGACTACTGGGAAAACGAGCCGAGGACCCACCTCGGCGTCCCGGAGGCCTAGCTTCTGACTACATGAGGGCTCCGCCCTTCACTGATGACATCAATGGGGAGATGGTGCCCCCAAACTTTAAGCTTCCAAATTTGCACACCTACGACGGCCGAGGTGACCCCGAGGATCACCTTCGCGCCTTCATCTCCGCATTCCGACTCTACTGCGTCCCCGACGCCGTGATCTGTCGGGCTTTCCCCATCTTCCTGCACGGGACCGCCCGGAAGTGGTTCTGGAGTTTAGAACCGGGGAGCATTTCCTCCCTGGATGAGCTGATAGACCGGTTCATCCACCGCTTTGTGTCGTCTCGACCAATAACAAAGACTTCAGCTTACCTCTTGAACCTGCAACAGGGTCAGGGCGAGTCACTTCGCTCGTACGCCCAAAGGTTCAACGAGGAGAATGTACAGATACCTGACCAGAACGAGCAAGTAACTATTGCTGCCTTCACCAACGGGTTAGTAGCAGGGATCTTTAACACCGAAATCCATCGGCAGTACCCCCGTACACTCCGGGAGCTCTGGGAAAGAGTGGACCAGGGAATCCGAAGCGAAGATGTAAATCGCATGAAGCGAGAAGCCCAAGCATCTCGTACGGGGCAAGATCCCCGGAGGAGGAAAGACACTGGCCGAGGTGAACCAGGCCCAAGTGGCACTTCAAACCAACCCCGAGACCGCCGAAGTGTCTTCGACCGGATCGTGAAAGGCAGATTGTCCACCTCGGACGCCGAGCTGACGCCCCTCAATTCGAGCCGGACCCACGTCCTGGCTGTGATGAGGCAGAATCACCTCGGCCGCAACCCTCCCGAAATTCCGGGGAGGAGAGATAAGAGGAACTCGAACCTCTACTGTGCCTACCACCGTGATGTAGGGCACGAGACTGAAGACTGCAACGACCTAAAGCGGGAAATCGAAAATTTGATCCGGCAAGGATACCTGAAGCAATTCGTCCGCAAGGATGGAGGCTTCAACCGAAGCGTCTCCCACCGGGAGAACCGAGGCCCTCGCCGCGACGACCGACGGGACACGAACATGCATTGCCGAGGTCCCGAAAACCGTAGGGAGGACAAGCAGCCCCCACGCGATGGCTCACCGGGCTACGGCCCCAACATCGCCGGGGTGATCAACACCATCGCGGGAGGACCAACGGGAGGAGACAGCCAGAACTCCCGGAAGCGGACCTACCGCCAGGCCGAGATGGAGGTGGCCGAGCCGAGCTCTCGGCTGTCCGAGGTCATCACCTACGGTCCCGCTGACCCCGTTCCTGCGGCCTCCAGCAATCATGAAGCTCTTGTGATTGAAGTCCTCACCAACAACTACGTAGTCAAAAAGGTCTACGTAGACCCCGGAAGCTCGGTAGACGTCTTGTACTACCGGACTTTCGAAAGTTTGAAACTGACCAAGGAGCAACTCACTCCTGTCAGGACTCCCCTCGTGGGATTCGGGGGACACGTCGTCCACCCGGAAGGCATGTTGACCCTGGTGGTAACAATCGGGCGTCATCCACGCTGCCGAACTGTGCCTGTCAGTTTTGCGGTGGTCAAAGCAGACTCCCCCTACAATATGCTGATAGGCCGGCCCACGCTCAATGCCTTGAGAGCCGTATACTCCACCTACCACCTGAGCTTTAAATTTCCAACCTCTGCGGGGGTGGCCGAGGTAAGCAGCGATGTGGGCGCCGCCCGGGAATGCTACCTCGCCACCATTCAAGCAGCAGTCACCCCCCGGCCCTCACCGAGGTCAGAAGAAAAGAGGCCAGCGGTCCTCTCCATAGACTGCATCGACCCTCGGAAGGCAGAAGAGCCCAACAGGCTGGAGCCCGGGGATGAGGTGGAACTGGTGGTAGTGGATGAAGCGAAACCTGACCAAGTGGTCCAAGTAGGGGCTGGACTACCCTCACCCCTGAAAGAAGAAATGATCTCCCTGATCAAAGACCACCGAGACGTCTTCGCGTGGTCCGCGGATGAAGTGGTCGGAGTGCCACCCGAGCTCATGACTCACCAACTCAACGTTGACCCGCAGGCCCGACCTGTGCGACAGAAACGAAGGCACTTCGGCCCCGAACGTAGCCAAGCCATATCGGATGAGGTCGACAAGCTCTTGCCGGCCAAGATGATCCACGAGGTCCAATATCCCACCTGGCTGTCCAATCCAGTCATGGTAAAAAAGGACACCGGGGGATGGAGAATGTGTGTCGACTTCACCGACCTCAACAAGGCCTGCCCCAAAGATTGCTATCCTCTGCCAAGGATAGACGCCCTCGTCGACGCGGCGATGGGGTATGAAATCCTCTGCTTCCTAGATGCCTTCAAAGGGTATCATCAAATAGGAATGAGTGAGGAGGACCAAGAGAAAACGGCGTTCTACACCGAACGAGGTACTTATTGTTACACTACCATGCCCTTCGGGCTAAAGAACGCCGGGGCGACCTACCAAAGGCTGATCAACCGACTCTTCCAGAATCAGATCGGCCGCAATGTGGAGGCCTATGTGGATGACATCCTCGTTAAAAGCCTCGCCACTTCATCCTTTCTGTCAGACGTGAGGGAAGTCTTTGGTGTCCTGCGAGACTCGAGGATGAAGCTGAATCCCAAGAAGTGCGTCTTCGGCGTCACCTCGGGAAAATTCTTGGGGTATCTGGTTTCCCACCGGGGAATCGAGGCCAACCCCGACAAAGTGAAAGCCATTCAGGACATGTCCCCACCTCGGAACATCCGAGAAGTCCAACGGCTGAATGGACGCCTGGCCGCGCTGAATCGCTTCCTGTCCCAATCAGCCGAGAAAGCTCTGCCTTTCTTTAAGGTGCTGAAGAATGCTGACCAGTTCGCCTGGACTGAGGAGTGTCAGGCTGCTTTCGACCAGCTGAAGCAGTACTTGCATCACCTACCAACACTCGCTTCACCTCGGCCCGAGGAGAAGCTCTACCTCTACCTCTCCGCAGCCGACGAGGCTGTCAGCGCTGTGCTCATCCGAGATGAGGGCACCCAAGTGCCGGTCTACTACGTCAGCCGAGCCCTCCGCGGGCCGGAGACCCGATACACGCAAGTGGAAAAACTTGTGCTGGGGCTCGTCCACGCAGCTCGGCGGTTGAAACCCTACTTCTTAGCCCATCCCATCTCGGTCAGGACCGACCAGCCCATTCGGCAAATATTGGTGCGACCCGAAGCTTCTGGTCGCCTCACCAAGTGGGCTGTCGAATTGGGAGAATATGACTTGTCCTACGAGCCACGCACCGCCATAAAAGCTCAAGCTTTAGCTGACTTCCTTGCTGAGCTCACCTTCACGGAAGGTCCAGAGTCCACCTCAGCCTTACCCGAGGTGTCCACCTCATCCCTGTGGACATTGTATGTCGATGGATCCTCTAATGGAGACGGCTGCGGAGCCGGACTGCTCCTGGAAGGACCTCAGGGGGAGGTTTGCTCTTACGCCCTCCGCTTTGACTTCCCGGCCACCAACAATGAAGCCGAGTACGAGGCTCTAATCGCTGGACTCCAGCTAGCCCGCAAGCTCGGCGCCCAGCAAATCCACGTCCGCAGTGACTCCCAGCTCGTGGTACGCCAAGTTATTGGTGAGTACGAGGCCAAGGATGAGACCATGCAACGGTACCTCTCCAAAGTTCACCAACTCACCGCGTACTTCAAGTCATTCGAAATCCAAAGGATCCCTCGGTCCCAGAATAAGCGAGCCGACGCCTTATCCCGGCTGGCTTCCACTTCATTCTCTGACCTCAGCAAAACCGTCTTGGTGGAGGTCCTGAGTGAACCAGGGTACGTGGAAGAGGTGGCCTGCCCCGTGCACTCTGAAGAAACTTGGATGACCCCGTTCATCCTTTTCTTGGGTCAAGGAGTCCTTCCCGAAGACCGAGCTGAAGCAAGGAAGATACAACGCAAAGCCGCTCGGTATGCACTCCGCGATGGAGAACTATATAAGCGCTCCTACCTCGGCCCATGGTTGAGGTGTGTCACCCCCGAGGCAGGACGCGAGGTCCCCCACGAGATCCACGAGGGCCTATGTGGGGCTCACATCGGCCACAGGATGCTAGCTAAGAAAGCTATGCTCCTGGGATATTTCTGGCCATCACTTCGGCAAGACTCCCAGGACCTCGTTCTCGGCTGCCCTTCCTGCCAAGTCCACGCACCCGAGCACCACCAGCCTTCAAACTTCATGGTCCCCATCACTTCACCCTGGCCGTTTGAGCAATGGGGGACAGACATCATAGGTCCCTTCCCCAAAGCCGTCGGGGGTTATACATTCTTAGTAACCGCTGTGGATTACTTCACCAAGTGGGTCGAGGCCGAGCCACTTCGGACCATCTCAGGGCTGGCCATTCAAAAATTCTTTTGGAAGTGCATTATCTGCCGCTTCGGCATACCTCGGGTCATCATCTCGGACAATGGGAGACAGTTTGCCGAGAACCCGTTCAAGACTTGGTGCGAGAACCTCGGCATCAAACAACACTTCACTTCGGTAGGCCACCCCCAGGCCAATGGTCAAGCAGAAAACTTCAACCGGACTCTTCTACATGGTCTCAGGACCCGACTACACCGAGTTGGGTCATCTTGGGTGGAGGAACTCCCCAGTGTCCTGTGGTCGTATCGGACCACGCCGAGGTCAGCGACGCGAGAGACCCCATTCTCCCTGACCTACGGCGCCGAGGCGGTCATCCCGGCTGAGATCCTTACCCCCAGCCCTCGGCTGGCAGCCTATGCCGCCGAGGTGAACGACGAAGAGAGGCAGCTGGACCTCGACCTCGTCGAAGAACGAAGGAATCTCGCCTCAGCCCGGATAGCTTCTTACAAGAACACACTGGCACACTACTACAATGCCCGCGTGAGACATCGTAGATTCCAACCTGGAGACTTGGTTCTTAGAAAAAACTCAGTCAGCCGAGCTGAACCGCAAGGGAAATTATGCCCGAAATGGGAAGGCCCTTACCGAGTTGTGGAATCTGACGCTAAGGGGTATTGTAAACTGAGTTACCGAGATGGCTCATTAGTGCCGAGGTCTTGGCACGCCGAGAACCTCAGATTGTATTACGCCTGAATTTTTAATCAAGTAATGACTTCAGTTATTATGTTATTCTTCAATATCGTTGTTACGCTATTAAAAAATAAGGGGGACAAGCAAGGGATGAAGTCAAAGCAAGAAATTAAAGCACTGAGACGAGAAGAAATATGCTTTCATTCAATAAGAAAGAGCGTTACAAAAGTACAAGGCCGAGGTCCGAATGCTACTAAGCACTCTCCACCTCGGCCACCCCCTTAAAGCCGCGAGCCTAGACCCCCGTCTCGGCTCCATCCCCGGTCTTGGCTCCCTCCTGGGCATCCTTCTCTTCGGCCTCCTTGGGGTGAACTTTATCTCCATGCTCTTTGCCGACGTCCCCTCCGGCTTCGTCTCCCTCAGCGTTCTCTCCTCCAGCTTCTTCCACTTCCACGTCCTCGAACACTTCGTCGAGTTCGGACAGCCACTTGTTGAACTCGACCTGGACTTCGGCCAAATTCCTTCCTGCCTGAATGCCTTCGGCCATCCGATCGCATAACTCCTTGGAGTCCTCATTGTAGCTGGTATGGTTTTTTAAGGACTCCAAGGCCTCGGAGGAGAGGTGAGCTGCGGCCTCGTCAACGGCCGATGTGAAACCAAACATGAAGTTAGGCGTAAGTAGTTGGCCGAGGTCCTTGATGAAGGCCTCGGACTTCCGAAAAGCGTCTACGGCCGAGGCTCCGGCACCCTCGAGAGCTTGCTCGTGGGACGCCTTCACCTCGTCCCCCCTCTTCTGCTCCTCTTCGAGGGCCGATCGGAGACTGTTGATAGTAGCCGCGGCCTCCTCATCCTTCACCTCGGCCTCCTTAAGCCGCCTTTCAAGCTCGGCCTTCTCAGACTCGGACACCAACAGTTTTTTCTCCAACTTGGAGATTTGATTCTGCAACTTGCCGGTGTCCTGCTCCTCGACTAGAGCACAGTACCGGTGAGTCATCTCGGCCACAAAGGCTGAGGTGGAAGCCGTGCTCACCATGAGGCTTTGAATCATCTCAGCCGGGGTCAACTTCTTCATAAATTCCAAGTCCCTTGGTAGGGGGGAGTGCATCACCAACTCTTGGGCAACCCGAGGATGGCTGCACCTGTCGTTGACCGAAAGTTTCCAGTTCGGACACCAGTGCCCGGCGGGGTGCGTCTTTTCATCCCCAGAAAACACCGGGGGACTATGGAAACGATTCCATAGCGAGGTCCCCGACACTGCATTGACCGGGGATTTCAGCTGCTTGCCTCGGCCATGAGGTGGGAGTGCCGTGGTGACTCCAAGAGGCACTCCCTCTGGCACGGACGAGGTGGACCCCGTAGCAGCGGTGGCCGAGCTGCTTTGACCAACCGGGGTGGGAGTGCTCTTGGCCGCCGAGGTCTTGGCAGCCTGCCCTTGCGATTTCTTCTTCGGCGGAGGTGCCAACGTCTCATCAGAGCTCTTCCTCTTCTGCCTTTTGGCCACTTCGGACGAGCCCGATACGACGATGTCGGACAGTTTAGTCACTGCACAAAAAACAAATATTATCATATGTCTTAGCCGAAGTGAAAGCAAAGTTATGAAAGAAAATTACAAGGAATCTTAAGTTTGGTGGAAGTGAAGGGAGCTCTGTCGGGACTGAGCAAAGCTCGGCTGATTCCCCCGTCAACCAGCACGGCTTCGGGGTAGTCCAGACTGTATATCCGAAGTCCCGACCTCATCAGCTTCTGGAAGTCCTCCTCCTTGGCATCCCCAGCGGAAGGATCGGCCTTCGCTTTGATTGGCCTCCACCAGAAACCTCTAGGGAAGTCCACTTCGGACACAAAGAAGAAGTCGCGTTTCCAATTCTTGATCGAGCTGGGAGAACCGACCACCAACTTCGGAATGGCATTGTTCCGGTTACTGACAAAAAACCATCCCTTGTCTGTCCCGTGCGCCTTAAGGGTATAACATCGGCGGAAGAGGTCGACAGAGGGAGCCACCTCCTGATGTCGGCACAGCATCTCGAACCCTATAATGATGCGGATCGCGTTCGGGGTGAGTTGGGTAATCCTCACGCCGAAGTGACGAAGCAAGTCCCTGAAGAACCTTGACGTGGGCATCCTCAGCCCGGCCTCTAACTGTTGGACATAGATGGCCACTGTGCCCAAGGGGGGCTTTTCGGCTGAGTCATCTGCTCCGGCCGGAATGATCTCGTACCCCGACCGGAAAGGGTACTTGTTCATCACCTTCACGGCCCTATCTCTTCGGATGCGACTTCTAAACTTCGGCATCTTGCCGAAGTCGATGTTGGCTAGGTCCTCGGGAGCGACAGGCTCCAGGGCGTCCTCGTCGTGTGGTGTCTCGACGCCGAGCTCCTCGTTGTAGTCCACCTCGGAACCACCCTCGCTCATCTCGGATGACTCCAACTCCGAGGCTGCCCCACTGGCTCCCGCCTCGGTTGATCCCTTCTCAGAACTCGGGGTCGACCCTTCCGAACTAGATGTCGTCGCTTCTTCCCCAGGATCCGGCCTCACCTCGGTCAGGTGGCTCGGAGTTATGGTCTCTTTGTGGGTCTTAGCCGTTTTGGCCATGGGTGAAAGACGAAATAAGAAAGAAGAAGGGTACTTACTATTGCCTACGGAACTGGACGAAGTGGATGACCTCGGATCTGATCTCGGCTACTACTCCGATCTCGGCTACTATATTGACCTCGGCTACGCTCGCGAACTTTGCGGGTCTCGGATGAAAATGAAAGGTGTGAGAAGTGCGATGAGGGGGACCCCCCCTATTTATAAGGGTTTGGGGAGAATCCGAAGAGGCGGCAAGAATGCGAAAGGACGGCCACGTTCGAATTCAAAACGTCGTGCCTCCCTCTCTCCTCATTAATACCCCGTCCTTTCAGCTGACACCCTCTGCACGAAACGTCCCACTACTTCACGACGCGACGGTTACCAGTGACCACATCCTGTCAACTGACACGTCCACGTGTCGCGTCCCCGCATCTTCCGGGGCAGTTTCGGGACTCCGGCTCTCTACGACTTCGGCACAAGGAAGCCTCGGAACCTCCCTAGCCCGGAGCTCCCGAGGCTTGGGGGGCTTATTGAGGATGCTCACCTCGGCCACCCCGCATGTCCGAGGTGACCTCACCTCGTCCGACATCAGAGCTCACCCGTGCCTCGGGCATATCCCTTAAGCTCGGCCGGATCCCTAGTCTACCGTGTAGGTGACCTCGGCACCTCCACCTCAGCTGCACGCGGATGAGGCAAGTCACCTGACATCATCCGGGAACAGTGCTTTATCTGAAAAGCACTGTCGCACTTAATGACTACTGCAAAGGACTCCTCGTCACCCTGTCCAGGCGGCTACAGTGTCAGAGTCAGGCCCCCTGACAGGGAACAGAGCCGTAATGGCAGGGCATGGGTCCCACCGACATAAGACCTCCGTCCTGCCCTCCACTCTCGCTCTATAAATACCCCACACACTCCAACAAGTAAACACACACTGTTCATTTGCTCATACTCTAGCATTTTCTCGTTCTCATACTAACTTAATCGTCGGAGTGATACCAGGGGAGAAGCCCCGCCATTCACTTCGGACAAGGAGGTCGACTGCGGACACACGAATTCACCTCACCTCCTCTCAGAGAGGACTGATTCAGGTCGGCTTACATATCCACCAAAAATCACCTCTTCATATTCAAAATTTAATGAAGAATAGGGGTACTTCTGTTTAATCCGCACAGTCAAAGAGTCTATAGGAATTCCAATGAGAAAAGAGAGTTCCATTAACATCTTCCAACTATACACATAGTAAGAAATAAATAAATAAAGATAACTAAAAATACTAATTGTGTTTGGTTATTTGGTATTCACTTTCAAACATTAAGTAATTATACATTCTAATATGTTTCTATATGTTAAGGTAATTAAGTTGTTAGATTATATATGTTTTTCCATTATGATAAGGATATAGCAAATTTTTTTTTCATGCCATATAATTTGTTATGAATTACAAATAGGGAAAATACACAATCAAATAAATTCCAACAAGAATAAAATTATAAGTAGAAGAAAAAATACAATATTAACTTGAGCATACAATTCGTAATATTAATAGGAAAGGGGAAGGAAACAATGACATGAGAGAAGAAAAAATAAAAAAGAAAGAGAAAAAAAAGGGAATGAATGAAGAAGGAGAAAAAGAAATTAAGGACAATATGGTAAGGACACTGAAGAGGTGATTTTTGGTGGATATGTAAGCCGACCTGAATCAGTCCTCTCTGAGAGGAGGTGAGGTGAATTCGTGTGTCCGAAGTCGACCTCCTTGTCCGAAGTGAATGGCGGGGCTTCTCCCCTGGTATCACTCCGACGATTAAGTTAGTATGAGAACGAGAAAATGCTAGAGTATGAGCAAATGAACAGTGTGTGTTTACTTGTTGGAGTGTGTGGGGTATTTATAGAGCGAGAGTGGAGGGCAGGACGGAGGTCTTATGTCGGTGGGACCCATGCCCTGCCATTACGGCTCTGTTCCCTGTCAGGGGGCCTGACTCTGACACTGTAGCCGCCTGGACAGGGTGACGAGGAGTCCTTTGCAGTAGTCATTAAGTGCGACAGTGCTTTTCAGATAAAGCACTGTTCCCGGATGATGTCAGGTGACTTGCCTCATCCGCGTGCAGCTGAGGTGGAGGTGCCGAGGTCACCTACACGGTAGACTAGGGATCCGGCCGAGCTTAAGGGATATGCCCGAGGCACGGGTGAGCTCTGATGTCGGACGAGGTGAGGTCACCTCGGACATGCGGGGTGGCCGAGGTGAGCATCCTCAATAAGCCCCCCAAGCCTCGGGAGCTCCGGGCTAGGGAGGTTCCGAGGCTTCCTTGTGCCGAAGTCGTAGAGAGCCGGAGTCCCGAAACTGCCCCGGAAGATGCGGGGACGCGACACGTGGACGTGTCAGTTGACAGGATGTGGTCACTGGTAACCGTCGCGTCGTGAAGTAGTGGGACGTTTCGTGCAGAGGGTGTCAGCTGAAAGGACGGGGTATTAATGAGGAGAGAGGGAGGCACGACGTTTTGAATTCGAACGTGGCCGTCCTTTCGCATTCTTGCCGCCTCTTCGGATTCTCCCCAAACCCTTATAAATAGGGGGGGTCCCCCTCATCGCACTTCTCACACCTTTCATTTTCATCCGAGACCCGCAAAGTTCGCGAGCGTAGCCGAGGTCAATATAGTAGCCGAGATCGGAGTAGTAGCCGAGATCAGATCCGAGGTCATCCACTTCGTCCAGTTCCGTAGGCAATAGTAAGTACCCTTCTTCTTTCTTATTTCGTCTTTCACCCATGGCCAAAACGGCTAAGACCCACAAAGAGACCATAACTCCGAGCCACCTGACCGAGGTGAGGCCGGATCCTGGGGAAGAAGCGACGACATCTAGTTCGGAAGGGTCGACCCCGAGTTCTGAGAAGGGATCAACCGAGGCGGGAGCCAGTGGGGCAGCCTCGGAGTTGGAGTCATCCGAGATGAGCGAGGGTGGTTCCGAGGTGGACTACAACGAGGAGCTCGGCGTCGAGACACCACACGACGAGGACGCCCTGGAGCCTGTCGCTCCCGAGGACCTAGCCAACATCGACTTCGGCAAGATGCCGAAGTTTAGAAGTCGCATCCGAAGAGATAGGGCCGTGAAGGTGATGAACAAGTACCCTTTCCGGTCGGGGTACGAGATCATTCCGGCCGGAGCAGATGACTCAGCCGAAAAGCCCCCCTTGGGCACAGTGGCCATCTATGTCCAACAGTTAGAGGCCGGGCTGAGGATGCCCACGTCAAGGTTCTTCAGGGACTTGCTTCGTCACTTCGGCGTGAGGATTACCCAACTCACCCCGAACGCGATCCGCATCATTATAGGGTTCGAGATGCTGTGCCGACATCAGGAGGTGGCTCCCTCTGTCGACCTCTTCCGCCGATGTTATACCCTTAAGGCGCACGGGACAGACAAGGGATGGTTTTTTGTCAGTAACCGGAACAATGCCATTCCGAAGTTGGTGGTCGGTTCTCCCAGCTCGATCAAGAATTGGAAACGCGACTTCTTCTTTGTGTCCGAAGTGGACTTCCCTAGAGGTTTCTGGTGGAGGCCAATCAAAGCGAAGGCCGATCCTTCCGCTGGGGATGCCAAGGAGGAGGACTTCCAGAAGCTGATGAGGTCGGGACTTCGGATATACAGTCTGGACTACCCCGAAGCCGTGCTGGTTGACGGGGGAATCAGCCGAGCTTTGCTCAGTCCCGACAGAGCTCCCTTCACTTCCACCAAACTTAAGATTCCTTGTAATTTTCTTTCATAACTTTGCTTTCACTTCGGCTAAGACATATGATAATATTTGTTTTTTGTGCAGTGACTAAACTGTCCGACATCGTCGTATCGGGCTCGTCCGAAGTGGCCAAAAGGCAGAAGAGGAAGAGCTCTGATGAGACGTTGGCACCTCCGCCGAAGAAGAAATCGCAAGGGCAGGCTGCCAAGACCTCGGCGGCCAAGAGCACTCCCACCCCGGTTGGTCAAAGCAGCTCGGCCACCGCTGCTACGGGGTCCACCTCGTCCGTGCCAGAGGGAGTGCCTCTTGGAGTCACCACGGCACTCCCACCTCATGGCCGAGGCAAGCAGCTGAAATCCCCGGTCAATGCAGTGTCGGGGACCTCGCTATGGAATCGTTTCCATAGTCCCCCGGTGTTTTCTGGGGATGAAAAGACGCACCCCGCCGGGCACTGGTGTCCGAACTGGAAACTTTCGGTCAACGACAGGTGCAGCCATCCTCGGGTTGCCCAAGAGTTGGTGATGCACTCCCCCCTACCAAGGGACTTGGAATTTATGAAGAAGTTGACCCCGGCTGAGATGATTCAAAGCCTCATGGTGAGCACGGCTTCCACCTCAGCCTTTGTGGCCGAGATGACTCACCGGTACTGTGCTCTAGTCGAGGAGCAGGACACCGGCAAGTTGCAGAATCAAATCTACAAGTTGGAGAAAAAACTGTTGGTGTCCGAGTCTGAGAAGGCCGAGCTTGAAAGGCGGCTTAAGGAGGCCGAGGTGAAGGATGAGGAGGCCGCGGCTACTATCAACAGTCTCCGATCGGCCCTCGAAGAGGAGCAGAAGAGGGGGGACGAGGTGAAGGCGTCCCACGAGCAAGCTCTCGAGGGTGCCGGAGCCTCGGCCGTAGACGCTTTTCGGAAGTCCGAGGCCTTCATCAAGGACCTCGGCCAACTACTTACGCCTAACTTCATGTTTGGTTTCACATCGGCCGTTGACGAGGCCGCAGCTCACCTCTCCTCCGAGGCCTTGGAGTCCTTAAAAAACCATACCAGCTACAATGAGGACTCCAAGGAGTTATGCGATCGGATGGCCGAAGGCATTCAGGCAGGAAGGAATTTGGCCGAAGTCCAGGTCGAGTTCAACAAGTGGCTGTCCGAACTCGACGAAGTGTTCGAGGACGTGGAAGTGGAAGAAGCTGGAGGAGAGAACGCTGAGGGAGACGAAGCCGGAGGGGACGTCGGCAAAGAGCATGGAGATAAAGTTCACCCCAAGGAGGCCGAAGAGAAGGATGCCCAGGAGGGAGCCAAGACCGGGGATGGAGCCGAGACGGGGGTCTAGGCTCGCGGCTTTAAGGGGGTGGCCGAGGTGGAGAGTGCTTAGTAGCATTCGGACCTCGGCCTTGTACTTTTGTAACGCTCTTTCTTATTGAATGAAAGCATATTTCTTCTCGTCTCAGTGCTTTAATTTCTTGCTTTGACTTCATCCCTTGCTTGTCCCCCTTATTTTTTAATAGCGTAACAACGATATTGAAGAATAACATAATAACTGAAGTCATTACTTGATTAAAAATTCAGGCGTAATACAATCTGAGGTTCTCGGCGTGCCAAGACCTCGGCACTAATGAGCCATCTCGGTAACTCAGTTTACAATACCCCTTAGCGTCAGATTCCACAACTCGGTAAGGGCCTTCCCATTTCGGGCATAATTTCCCTTGCGGTTCAGCTCGGCTGACTGAGTTTTTTCTAAGAACCAAGTCTCCAGGTTGGAATCTACGATGTCTCACGCGGGCATTGTAGTAGTGTGCCAGTGTGTTCTTGTAAGAAGCTATCCGGGCTGAGGCGAGATTCCTTCGTTCTTCGACGAGGTCGAGGTCCAGCTGCCTCTCTTCGTCGTTCACCTCGGCGGCATAGGCTGCCAGCCGAGGGCTGGGGGTAAGGATCTCAGCCGGGATGACCGCCTCGGCGCCGTAGGTCAGGGAGAATGGGGTCTCTCGCGTCGCTGACCTCGGCGTGGTCCGATACGACCACAGGACACTGGGGAGTTCCTCCACCCAAGATGACCCAACTCGGTGTAGTCGGGTCCTGAGACCATGTAGAAGAGTCCGGTTGAAGTTTTCTGCTTGACCATTGGCCTGGGGGTGGCCTACCGAAGTGAAGTGTTGTTTGATGCCGAGGTTCTCGCACCAAGTCTTGAACGGGTTCTCGGCAAACTGTCTCCCATTGTCCGAGATGATGACCCGAGGTATGCCGAAGCGGCAGATAATGCACTTCCAAAAGAATTTTTGAATGGCCAGCCCTGAGATGGTCCGAAGTGGCTCGGCCTCGACCCACTTGGTGAAGTAATCCACAGCGGTTACTAAGAATGTATAACCCCCGACGGCTTTGGGGAAGGGACCTATGATGTCTGTCCCCCATTGCTCAAACGGCCAGGGTGAAGTGATGGGGACCATGAAGTTTGAAGGCTGGTGGTGCTCGGGTGCGTGGACTTGGCAGGAAGGGCAGCCGAGAACGAGGTCCTGGGAGTCTTGCCGAAGTGATGGCCAGAAATATCCCAGGAGCATAGCTTTCTTAGCTAGCATCCTGTGGCCGATGTGAGCCCCACATAGGCCCTCGTGGATCTCGTGGGGGACCTCGCGTCCTGCCTCGGGGGTGACACACCTCAACCATGGGCCGAGGTAGGAGCGCTTATATAGTTCTCCATCGCGGAGTGCATACCGAGCGGCTTTGCGTTGTATCTTCCTTGCTTCAGCTCGGTCTTCGGGAAGGACTCCTTGACCCAAGAAAAGGATGAACGGGGTCATCCAAGTTTCTTCAGAGTGCACGGGGCAGGCCACCTCTTCCACGTACCCTGGTTCACTCAGGACCTCCACCAAGACGGTTTTGCTGAGGTCAGAGAATGAAGTGGAAGCCAGCCGGGATAAGGCGTCGGCTCGCTTATTCTGGGACCGAGGGATCCTTTGGATTTCGAATGACTTGAAGTACGCGGTGAGTTGGTGAACTTTGGAGAGGTACCGTTGCATGGTCTCATCCTTGGCCTCGTACTCACCAATAACTTGGCGTACCACGAGTTGGGAGTCACTGCGGACGTGGATTTGCTGGGCGCCGAGCTTGCGGGCTAGCTGGAGTCCAGCGATTAGAGCCTCGTACTCGGCTTCATTGTTGGTGGCCGGGAAGTCAAAGCGGAGGGCGTAAGAGCAAACCTCCCCCTGAGGTCCTTCCAGGAGCAGTCCGGCTCCGCAGCCGTCTCCATTAGAGGATCCATCGACATACAATGTCCACAGGGATGAGGTGGACACCTCGGGTAAGGCTGAGGTGGACTCTGGACCTTCCGTGAAGGTGAGCTCAGCAAGGAAGTCAGCTAAAGCTTGAGCTTTTATGGCGGTGCGTGGCTCGTAGGACAAGTCATATTCTCCCAATTCGACAGCCCACTTGGTGAGGCGACCAGAAGCTTCGGGTCGCACCAATATTTGCCGAATGGGCTGGTCGGTCCTGACCGAGATGGGATGGGCTAAGAAGTAGGGTTTCAACCGCCGAGCTGCGTGGACGAGCCCCAGCACAAGTTTTTCCACTTGCGTGTATCGGGTCTCCGGCCCGCGGAGGGCTCGGCTGACGTAGTAGACCGGCACTTGGGTGCCCTCATCTCGGATGAGCACAGCGCTGACAGCCTCGTCGGCTGCGGAGAGGTAGAGGTAGAGCTTCTCCTCGGGCCGAGGTGAAGCGAGTGTTGGTAGGTGATGCAAGTACTGCTTCAGCTGGTCGAAAGCAGCCTGACACTCCTCAGTCCAGGCGAACTGGTCAGCATTCTTCAGCACCTTAAAGAAAGGCAGAGCTTTCTCGGCTGATTGGGACAGGAAGCGATTCAGCGCGGCCAGGCGTCCATTCAGCCGTTGGACTTCTCGGATGTTCCGAGGTGGGGACATGTCCTGAATGGCTTTCACTTTGTCGGGGTTGGCCTCGATTCCCCGGTGGGAAACCAGATACCCCAAGAATTTTCCCGAGGTGACGCCGAAGACGCACTTCTTGGGATTCAGCTTCATCCTCGAGTCTCGCAGGACACCAAAGACTTCCCTCACGTCTGACAGAAAGGATGAAGTGGCGAGGCTTTTAACGAGGATGTCATCCACATAGGCCTCCACATTGCGGCCGATCTGATTCTGGAAGAGTCGGTTGATCAGCCTTTGGTAGGTCGCCCCGGCGTTCTTTAGCCCGAAGGGCATGGTAGTGTAACAATAAGTACCTCGGTCGGTGTAGAACGCCGTTTTCTCTTGTTCCTCCTCACTCATTCCTATTTGATGATACCCTTTGAAGGCATCTAGGAAGCAGAGGATTTCATACCCCATCGCCGCGTCGACGAGGGCGTCTATCCTTGGCAGAGGATAGCAATCTTTGGGGCAGGCCTTGTTGAGGTCGGTGAAGTCGACACACATTCTCCATCCCCCGGTGTCCTTTTTTACCATGACTGGATTGGACAGCCAGGTGGGATATTGGACCTCGTGGATCATCTTGGCCGGCAAGAGCTTGTCGACCTCATCCGATATGGCTTGGCTACGTTCGGGGCCGAAGTGCCTTCGTTTCTGTCGCACAGGTCGGGCCTGCGGGTCAACGTTGAGTTGGTGAGTCATGAGCTCGGGTGGCACTCCGACCACTTCATCCGCGGACCACGCGAAGACGTCTCGGTGGTCTTTGATCAGGGAGATCATTTCTTCTTTCAGGGGTGAGGGTAGTCCAGCCCCTACTTGGACCACTTGGTCAGGTTTCGCTTCATCCACTACCACCAGTTCCACCTCATCCCCGGGCTCCAGCCTGTTGGGCTCTTCTGCCTTCCGAGGGTCGATGCAGTCTATGGAGAGGACCGCTGGCCTCTTTTCTTCTGACCTCGGTGAGGGCCGGGGGGTGACTGCTGCTTGAATGGTGGCGAGGTAGCATTCCCGGGCGGCGCCCACATCGCTGCTTACCTCGGCCACCCCCGCAGAGGTTGGAAATTTAAAGCTCAGGTGGTAGGTGGAGTATACGGCTCTCAAGGCATTGAGCGTGGGCCGGCCTATCAGCATA
Source organism: Coffea eugenioides (assembly GCF_003713205.1). Lineage (NCBI taxonomy): Eukaryota > Viridiplantae > Streptophyta > Magnoliopsida > Gentianales > Rubiaceae > Coffea > Coffea eugenioides. Next base: position 1,264,025 of record NC_040044.1, read on the forward strand.
TTGTAGGGGGAGTCTGCTTTGACCACCGCAAAACTGACAGGCACAGTTCGGCAGCGTGGATGACGCCCGATTGTTACCACCAGGGTCAACATGCCTTCCGGGTGGACGACGTGTCCCCCGAATCCCACGAGGGGAGTCCTGACAGGAGTGAGTTGCTCCTTGGTCAGTTTCAAACTTTCGAAAGTCCGGTAGTACAAGACGTCTACCGAGCTTCCGGGGTCTACGTAGACCTTTTTGACTACGTAGTTGTTGGTGAGGACTTCAATCACAAGAGCTTCATGATTGCTGGAGGCCGCAGGAACGGGGTCAGCGGGACCGTAGGTGATGACCTCGGACAGCCGAGAGCTCGGCTCGGCCACCTCCATCTCGGCCTGGCGGTAGGTCCGCTTCCGGGAGTTCTGGCTGTCTCCTCCCGTTGGTCCTCCCGCGATGGTGTTGATCACCCCGGCGATGTTGGGGCCGTAGCCCGGTGAGCCATCGCGTGGGGGCTGCTTGTCCTCCCTACGGTTTTCGGGACCTCGGCAATGCATGTTCGTGTCCCGTCGGTCGTCGCGGCGAGGGCCTCGGTTCTCCCGGTGGGAGACGCTTCGGTTGAAGCCTCCATCCTTGCGGACGAATTGCTTCAGGTATCCTTGCCGGATCAAATTTTCGATTTCCCGCTTTAGGTCGTTGCAGTCTTCAGTCTCGTGCCCTACATCACGGTGGTAGGCACAGTAGAGGTTCGAGTTCCTCTTATCTCTCCTCCCCGGAATTTCGGGAGGGTTGCGGCCGAGGTGATTCTGCCTCATCACAGCCAGGACGTGGGTCCGGCTCGAATTGAGGGGCGTCAGCTCGGCGTCCGAGGTGGACAATCTGCCTTTCACGATCCGGTCGAAGACACTTCGGCGGTCTCGGGGTTGGTTTGAAGTGCCACTTGGGCCTGGTTCACCTCGGCCAGTGTCTTTCCTCCTCCGGGGATCTTGCCCCGTACGAGATGCTTGGGCTTCTCGCTTCATGCGATTTACATCTTCGCTTCGGATTCCCTGGTCCACTCTTTCCCAGAGCTCCCGGAGTGTACGGGGGTACTGCCGATGGATTTCGGTGTTAAAGATCCCTGCTACTAACCCGTTGGTGAAGGCAGCAATAGTTACTTGCTCGTTCTGGTCAGGTATCTGTACATTCTCCTCGTTGAACCTTTGGGCGTACGAGCGAAGTGACTCGCCCTGACCCTGTTGCAGGTTCAAGAGGTAAGCTGAAGTCTTTGTTATTGGTCGAGACGACACAAAGCGGTGGATGAACCGGTCTATCAGCTCATCCAGGGAGGAAATGCTCCCCGGTTCTAAACTCCAGAACCACTTCCGGGCGGTCCCGTGCAGGAAGATGGGGAAAGCCCGACAGATCACGGCGTCGGGGACGCAGTAGAGTCGGAATGCGGAGATGAAGGCGCGAAGGTGATCCTCGGGGTCACCTCGGCCGTCGTAGGTGTGCAAATTTGGAAGCTTAAAGTTTGGGGGCACCATCTCCCCATTGATGTCATCAGTGAAGGGCGGAGCCCTCATGTAGTCAGAAGCTAGGCCTCCGGGACGCCGAGGTGGGTCCTCGGCTCGTTTTCCCAGTAGTCCCCGAGAAAATGCTCGGGAGATGGAGGCAATCTTGGAGGTTGCCTTGGATGAGACTCGCCTGGAGGTGCTCCGAGATAGACGCCCATCTTCGGAGTCCTCGCCTGAGGGCACTTCAGGGGACTTCGTTGGTCTCCTCTTGGAAGACTCGGCTTTTTCTTTTCCCTGCCTCTTGAGGTACCTTCCTAGTTCCTCAAAGATGTTGGGGTTGTCCGTGACAAACTCGGCCATCTTGGCGATGGCCTCCTCATTGTTGGGCTGGGTCCTTTGGGACCCATGTTCCTCAGAGATACGATCTTGCTGGGCTCCGGATGTCTGCCCAGCCCCAGTTGAGGGAACTCTTCCGCTTCTGGAGCGCGTGGATCTCATTTTAGCAGTAATCTCGTTCCCACAGACGGCGCCAATTGAAGAGGTGATTTTTGGTGGATATGTAAGCCGACCTGAATCAGTCCTCTCTGAGAGGAGGTGAGGTGAATTCGTGTGTCCGAAGTCGACCTCCTTGTCCGAAGTGAATGGCGGGGCTTCTCCCCTGGTATCACTCCGACGATTAAGTTAGTATGAGAACGAGAAAATGCTAGAGTATGAGCAAATGAACAGTGTATGCTTACTTGTTGGAGTGTGTGGGGTATTTATAGAGCGAGAGTGGAGGGCAGGACGGAGGTCTTATGTCGGTGGGACCCATGCCCTGCCATTACGGCTCTGTTCCCTGTCAGGGGGCCTGACTCTGACACTGTAGCCGCCTGGACAGGGTGACGAGGAGTCCTTTGCAGTAGTCATTAAGTGCGACAGTGCTTTTCAGATAAAGCACTGATCCCGGATGATGTCAGGTGGCTTGCCTCATCCGCGTGCGGCTGAGGTGGAGGTGCCGAGGTCACCTACACGGTAGACTAGGGATCCGGCCGAGCTTAAGGGATATGCCCGAGGCACGGGTGAGCTCTGATGTTGGACGAGGTGAGGTCACCTCGGGCATGCGGGGCGGCCGAGGTGAGCATCCTCAGAATACATTATTTTTGTTAAATTATAATTAAAATGGAAATTATGGGCTTTTTATCCTCTCAAATGAATAAAAAAATTTCAAGCAAAGTATCGTTAAATAATAATGGACTGATTAATATTTTCATTTTTAATTTGATTTATTATTTGTCTCTTTTACTATTAATAATTGATTAATTATAAGTTCATTTCTTTTAGATGTATCTAAATAATTTGAAACCATATGAGATATGCTTTGCACATACCTAACATATATTTGTGATTAGTATTAGTGCTAAAAAATTAAACATAACAAGATCAAAAAAAAAAAAAGCTTAAGTTCAAGTATACTAAAAAAACAATATACGAATAATAGTAGTAAAAAGATGAAAGTAGCTAGTCACACAAGAGAACAGAGAATAAGAAAATAGTAAAAAGGACCTTATTATTATTATTTATTTGTTCTGTTTGTTGACACATTTTGAGGTACTAAGAGTATTTGGTTAACTATGAAATAAATCTTATACTACCTAATAGACTCCAGAGTTTCACTTAAAAAGATTAAATAACGGAGTAACAACTTACAAAAGAAATGCATTCTTGTATATTATTTTATCTCGGTTTTGTAAAGCAAAATGGTACCACACTAGAGCATATGGAACATTTCAGATAGCTAGCTGGATGCATCCAGAAAAGAAGTCGGTTGGGGATAGAATCTAAAACTCCATTACTAATTTACATAAATTATAAGCAAGCATCTAGCTTTTTTCAGAACACTAACTTTATCCCCTGCAGAATTGATCTTCTATGCAGTAACCAAGCTTGTTCTCAACTCCTCGACTTCAACAATACCCAGAAAGAATTTAGCTGATAGATTTCTGAGGACAAGAAAGGAGAAAAAGTGGGAAAAAGAAAAAGATGGGCAATTGGTTTGTAACAGAAGGAAGGGGAACAAGCTGGAGAGACCAAACCTTAGCATCAGTCTCACTACCACCCGCGCCTTTGATGGTTATATTTGGGCTGGTAGCTGCGTTAATGTGTATGGCAAGTTACTGGGACTACAAAGCCCAGATGGAGCGTACCATGACCGGTTTCAAGCTGTTTCTTTTTCTGCTGCCGTTGCTACTGATTTTGATGGTTCATTTGATGATGCTTAGCAGGAGGTGGTTTTATATCAGAGGTTTAAGGCCGGTTTCGGATCAGTCGACGAGCCAACAAGGCAACAGCTCCCCTCCTTGGGGGCTGGTGCTGGTGGTGCTGCTGCTTTTGGTGTTAGTGTATTATCACTCTTCTTTCCAGTCCAGCTGGTTTCGACCTCCTGTCTAAACAGTACTTGGCGTTCCAAAATCCAGGCTCCATGCTCTTCACATGTCCTAGCTAGCATATATCCGAGTACAACTGCGGAATGGTCAGAAAGGAAGACAAGGTGGTGGTTTTGGTGCGTCGTAGTACATCTTTTCTTGGTTTTGTGTTTCCTGGTTGGGGTCTAGCTACACCAACGATCTTTTGCTGCTGTGATTTTTGTTTTACGCTGTCGATTTACTGGGTATGTAGCGATTAGCCTGCCACATATTAGCTAGCTCAATAGTCTGGTCCAATTTGGTCGCGTCGCTTATTAATCATTAGGAAATCCGTGATACGGGGCTTAAACATCTGTTGTATTGAGTTCCGAGTAATGAGTATTCGTGATCAGCCATCTTGATCTTTTCTAAATAAAATGAGGTTATAAGCAGAATTGATTTCTGGAGTCAATGAATTGAATTATCAATAAATAATAAAAACCCTTTTTCTTTTTACTAAAGTTAATCTTATTTGTATGGCAGAAGAGAGAGTTTGATAGAAGTAGCTTTCTGGACACTTATCTTTTAACCTCGAGGATTCATGCAGGACTAAAAATGAATATCGGAATTCAATTTAAAGGAAGAGAAAGTTTGATAGGAGTAATTTTCTGAACATTATCTTTTAACATTCTTGATTCAAACACGACTGAAAAATGGATCTTGGCGCTACCCTTGAAAGCAAACCCTTACTTATTGTCAACATGACATCGCCGACTAGAATTCCCGGAGGCCCGTGGTGGGCTTCAATTCAAGTCTTGCTTCTCTTTAGAGAGTTTCTGAAGCCTCGCAAAATCAAGGTTCCTGCTATTTTTCCTCTTGTACATCTCTGCAAATGTAATGGGTTCCTCCAGCTCTGACCTCCCTCCGCCCAATCTTCACCTGGGAACACAATGGCCTCTGGCGCTGGATACTGAATTGTAGTAATTGAGAGTCTGCTGGAATCACACCCTTCCTCTCCCTCCTCCCCCCACCCCCCCCAAAAAAAAAAAAAAAAAAAACCCCCTTTTTCTTCCTTCAGCTAAACATAGTAGTCTTAATCCTAACTATTAAAGCATAAACATGAAAAGATTAATTGAAAAATCGAATATAAACACACCCAAACCGAACACTGAAAACTTGCATGCCATAAGATCAATTCAGCTGGCCAGGTGGAGGCTGGTACAAAGTACAAACAATTGCATAGGTGCGTACGCACCTTGTAGTGTAGCATTCTAACCAAAATTTCTCGTTAACACATTTCCAAATTTTACAATGTGGTTGAGTGGAACTAGTTGGGGGAATTAAACATCACTACAAAGTATTTTGTTGCCTCGCACAATGTGGTGCAAGGATCCCACATACATTAATTTAGGATGAAGCTCCCAGTTTCAAAGAACCAACAACAGACGTACTCCCTGCACTACATTTCACTACACACAAACATGACTGACTACCTGCGCTGGGCAGGAGTTGGTGGCAGCAGGAAGTCCTCCCTAGGGGGGTCTTCCCCCTGGCCAGTAGGGGAAACCCAGTTTGCAAACTTATACATATCTTACTTGACTACCGCTCCCCTAACATATACTAAAAGCTACATCTGATTTCAGCTAGAAATCATGTTAATTTAATGCACAAAAAGAAAGGGGAAAGTTACACTAGGATTAGCAAGGACATAGATAACTCAAAGCTATATGCACAAACAAACAGCTTAGCCTTCTTGCACAAAAAAAAAAAAAAAAAAAAAAATTGAAAGAATAGAAGAAAATGGTGATGGAGGTCAATGGACAGCTGGAGATGAATTCTTCAGCTTAGGAACCTTAAATGAGGACGTGAACAATTTGGGGGTGTTAGAGGCCTGAATGGTATCAACTGCTTTCCTCTTTGAACTTTTGCATCCCTACAAACACCATAGTGGAATTTGCTTAGCATTTCGAAGGTTTATCTGATTAAGAGCAGGTCATTCCACAATTAATTCAACTTGAATCATGCAATCACCAACACCTGTAAAACCAGACATGCTTTCAACAGGACTTCAGCATGTGGATCATGACTGTATATGTACTTTTCCTCAGCTAACTGAGATTTAAACTTTGAACCACAATTAAATTGTTCTACTACAGACACCAGATTTAAATAAGAAAAATTATAGACTTCAAAGACATAAAAAGCAGAAAAAATATTCAACTCAAGACTATTAAGCATGTACAAAGAGCAACAAGCTTGACAAGAAAACCACTTTAGCACAAGCTCCCATATGAGGCTCCGTTTGGATTGGTCATTTTTTCAAAAACAAGTTTTTCAAATACAATACCACAATAACTCAAAAAACATCCCATCCATACAATATATCCAATATTTTTAAAAAATTTTATAGTAAAAATTTTTCATATACATTACTACAATAAAATTTTTCAAAAACACCCCAAAAAACAGCTAATCCAAAATTTAACAACTCAATCTTTGAAGAGGGAGGGAGAGAGAGAGGAGAAAAGAGAGGAGTGGTGATAGATGGCAGAAGAAAATGGCGTAGATCTTATTTTTTATTTTTTTTTGCATATTTGGAGTTGTTTTTGATATATTGTATAGATGTGGTGTTTTTGGAGTTATTTTTGTTTGTGCATTACTGTATTATTGTATATGAAAAACTTGTTTTTCAAAAAATGAGGAATCGAAACGGAATCTTTCCAATGCTAGCATATATTAAAGAGTTAATCACTGCCAGATTCTGTCTTAAGGGGAAGCATACTATAAATTGCAGGCCAGAACAAATTTTGTATACTAACATCTTAAAGAATAACTGTCCTTTTATATTTCTAATTTATTCTGGCAAATTGTTTTTGAAAATGTAACTCGTACAGTATAAGTATGACAAAGTTCTTTCTTTCAATTTGAACTGTATGTGACAGACAAAAGCACAAATTCAATCTATATATGAAGGAGAAACAAGAATTCAATGACATTCTTATATTTTAATAATTACTGGGATAAAATGCATCAGATACACATCCAGGGTATACTGCAATGTTAGTAGCAATGCATTTCAATCGTCAGCAACTTGTTAGAAGCAGAATTACCTTTTCAAGTGTAAGGGAAGAATCTAACTCTTTCTTTGTCGTTACTGTCATCCCACTCTTGGCTTTTGAGTTGGTATTCCCAGATTCAGTTGTGCAGCGACCTAACACTGGGGTCATAGAATCTTTTCTCAACCTCCTTAACGCCTCCAGCTCCCTAGATAGTCTGGAAACTTCTTCATCATTTTTAACTAAGTCAGATCTTAGCCTAGCAATGTCATCGTTTAATCTTGCAATCATTCTATCCTTTACAGAATTAGAAGACTGCATATCCTCCATGCTCGACAGAAGCCCCCATATCTTCTCATTTGCAGATTCAACATCAGCACACTTCTGTCTCAATTGCTCATTCAAATTGGTCTCCATTAGGTTATACTGGTTCCAGACAAAATTCTTCTCAGCCAGCAGAGCAGAAATCTCTGAATTCTTATCTAACATAAGCTTCTCATTTTCACATTGCAGCCTTTTCAAATTACTCTCCAGAGCTTTATACCGATGCTCTTCTCCTTTTTTAATCACATCAGCAGATGTATCCTGCAAATAAACATGAAACAAGTGACTCCTTGAAGAAGAGACTAAAAAAAATGAATCAAATACAACCTACATCTCCTTAAAGAAGGGGTTCAAAAAATACCTTTTCCGAGCACTTACGAGCAAGGCGTTCAAACCATTCCCTAAAATCAGCCAATTCACTATCTGCATTTTCTGCGCTTAATAAGCACCAAAAAGGAGAAAATACATGAGCAGGTGCATTAAAAAAAATCAAGATTAATAACCACAGAGGACATGATATTTCATTTCTTTGCTTTCCTAATCTATATACAGGTAACAGAGAGCGACTTTCCAATTAGACTATACTGATCAAGAGCACTATAACAGCGCAAAATGACTAATGGAACAGAGATGCACAGAACTACGTAATTGAAGTTTATGCAATTTCCAGCACTTGTGCTCTCATATCTTTGTGGCAGTTTGCATATGAATTTAAACCTATAACAACCACATGCACATACTATAGGTCTCTTAAAGATAATTGTTTCTTTTGCAGGGGACGCTCTCTTGGGTACTCCTTTTTTTGCCATGTGTTTACATTGAACTTTTAAAAAGCTTTTCGCGACCATCTACTAAAATAATCTTTAAAAAATTCAGCATAATCCAAACTATACACCACAGGTGTACAATAATAAACGCATAAACATACTCTCTACAGAGTTATCGAGAAAATAAAAGAAGAACAAAGAAAAAAATAAAAACACTTTAATTCTTGTTCAGTAGAAAGAAAAGTAAACTAACCAAATTTCTGCTTGTACAGGAAAGACTCCCTCAACTTCAAACCCATAACCATATCAGCTTTAGTAGCCTCAACGATGCGCTCCTTTTCTTGCATGGTCAAATCCCTCCTCATCTAAACCACCAATTTCAATGCCAAAAAAAAAATAAAAATCCCAACTTTATAAAGAAGAACCCTAATTTGATAAATTTCAACAGCAATTAAGAAGAAAAAAAAGAAGAAAACAAAACTTTGGCATGGAATTTTCACCTGGAAGATATGCTCTTTTAGAAGATTAACATCAGAAGTCCAGCGTTCATGCTGTAACTTAACTATGTCTTCAAGAAGCTTCCTGTCTTTAGCCAGATATTGAATTTGCGTCTGCTGATTCTGCAACAAGTGGACCATAGCGTTAAATATTTTGTTGCATTTTTCACGGTCCCATGAGTCATTTGAGCCTTTGGCTTTCGCCATTGTTGGGTAATTGACGCGAAGAGTAGCCTAGGGTTTCGGAGTTTTTTTCAAGTTTTCTTTCTTCTTTAACTTTTTCCCGTCGGGGCAGAAGAGTGCAGAGAGAAAGTGGGGGTCGGGGAGAGTGAACATATGACCGTTGGATTTAGTAAAGTACACAACGGTCGAAAATGTAGAAGTAGCTTTTATTTCAAGTTGTGATAATTTCACAACCTCCCCTAAGGTTTCCAATATTATTACTTAGCACTCTTGAAATTAAAATTAGGATAATTTTAGAAACCCCTGAGTAGAGCTGTAAACGAGCCGAATCGAACCGAATATCTCATGTTTGAGCTCTGTTCGTTAAGCGATTCGAACAACGTTCGTGTTCGTTCGTTAATTTTCGAACTCCAAACCTGTGTTCGTGTTCGGTTCGTTAAACAAAGTTCATGTTCGAGTTCGAGTTCGTGTTCGGCTCGTTTAACATAAACGAGCCGTTTGTGAACATGTTCGAAATATTCGAATCCAAATTATTTTAAGCCTTAAATATGCCATACAAATCACTAATCATTCTAAAAAATAATTAAAGCATTAAGTGACTAAATTCTATTATTCATTAACTATATAACTAACATTAACATAAAAATAACAAATAAAACCCTCCAGTTATAAAAATCCAGCCATAAAATTAATCCTAAAATTTGTCAAATAATAATTATGCCCATGCTCGTGAATGTTCGCTAAAACTCGTGAACATGCTCGTATTCATTCGATTATTAATCAAACAAAAAAATTCGTTCGAACTCGGTTCGTTTAAGGTTTCGAACGAGTTTTTCACGAATACGAACGTGTCGAAACAAACCGAACTACTGAACAGTTCGATTCGTTTAATAGCTCTACCCCTGAGATTTCTGGCAATTGTGACCGTCTCCTCTAAGGTTTAAAAAATAATGCTTATCTCCTTTGATTTTATGGAAAGACTTGTAACCTTCACAAACTTTAAGAAATTTTAAGTAAAATGAGTTCAAAAAAGAAAATGAAAATTCATTTTTGGTAATACTTCTTTATTCTAAAATTTTAACGTCACCTAATCTAGGTTACTTGGTTGCCAAGATGATGCCCGAAGATCCATCTCATTTGGGAATGAGATATCCCTGGAGAGGAGGATAAACAAGTGAAGCCCCAGATGAGATGAGAAGATCTTCCTCGTGCATGGCCTGGCACCTTTGCAGAGACATTATTGGTCCTTCTTCCACCAACATCATTTCCAATATCGTAATACATTTTTGCTCGTCTTTCCAGTATGGCTGTATTGAAGAACACGTTAAATTAATGATAAAGTGGATTTGTTGGCCCTAGTTAATAAACATCTCTGTTTACGGGGATCCTATGTCGGATAATAAGGCAAGGTATAAAGTGTAGCGGGATAGGGCTGTTCCGGATTTTAAAGAAAGTAATTAAATTATCAAAAAAAAAAGAGAGAGTAATTAAAACACCTTTGCTTAGGGATCGATCACTCATTTAACTCGTACACATACGGTCGAATGCAGTCCGGTCCTGTAGATGGAACAACAATACGACACAGACCGGTTCGTCAAAGTCTTCGTTTAGTAGCATTAATGCGTAATTATGTGATTTTATTCCATTGATACTAAATAAGAAAGTATTAGCAAAGACACGGAAATACCCTTTTTGAACGATGTAACAATTAATTATCGAACACTTTGTGAGTTACTCTTATTATAAAATGCTTGTACGCTTTTATAGCAGAGATGTTATATTCAGACATTGTTCATGCACGTTTTTACAATTTTGTTGAATAAGAGTTATGTCACCAAATTTGTACGATTTTATGATTTGGCTACTGACAATGATGAGAAATTTGATCAATCACCGTGATGTGATGCACGCAAGTTGTTTCTCAATATCATTAGTTACTGATTCAAGAGAGAAGCAAGAAATTTGGTGTAGTTTTTCTCTTGCTTAATTAACACATTAAGTATTGAAAATATGCGGTCACCTTTTTTTTTTTGGTTGAATATGCCGATACTTGATGAAATTTTAATTCTTTTCTTCAAATACATGAATGTCTCCACAAAACGTTGTTTACACTTTCCGCTTTCTTCATGACAAACAGACAGTTGCTAGCTGCAAGACAAAGTAAACTCGTACCAGTAATACATTATAGGAGGAGGAAGGTAAATAGTAGTAAAAGCTTTACGCGTTGGACAATTACTCTATTAGTAGTACAAGTTCCCCAATTTGTTCCCGAAAAAGGGGCCTTACTTTAATTACCATGCAATGCATCTGTACCTTCTCAATTCTTCCACCATCGATCGCTTGCACCTAACCCTCCATCCATTTTCTCACGCCTTTTCTCTCTATAAATGCAACCAACATCGTCCTAGGGTTCTTAGCATTCCTTAAACCTTGTACAACACAAAGCGATTCCACATTTTTTTTTTTTTTATATAATTGGTACACTACAGACAGATTAAGCCATGGCTTTTCCTAAGGCTCTCATGATGATGATGATGATCATCATCGCTTCCCTTGTTTACGCTGCTCAAGTGGTACGTAACGCTGGCTACATTAATTCACTCATTCAATACAAGATCCTACGTTATATATGCATCCTTTTAATTAGCTAGAGAACAAATTAACAAAACTTGTTGAGTTCTCTAATCCATATTAACATATTTTGATTATTTGGAGGCTGATACATTGTTCGTCCCGCAGCCGCAGATTGACAGCAACACGGTTGGTCGCTCTCTTCTCCAGAATAATGATATAGGTTCTTCTTCTTCATATATATATATATATTTGGCTTTGAAAGTAATTTTCATCTTTCTTGAAACTAAGGAAACTCCATCTTTGTCGATCAGATTGCAAGTCTGCATGCGACGCGAGGTGCGCGGAAACGAAGAGGCGAAATTTGTGCAAGAGAGCATGCGGGACATGCTGTGAGCGGTGCCACTGCGTTCCTCCGGGCACTTCCGGCAATGAGGATGTCTGCCCCTGCTATGCCAACATGACCACTCACGGCGGCAGACACAAGTGCCCTTGAATCCCTTTTAAAAGAATGAAAATTTTTTACAGCACGACAACTTCATAGATAGATAGATTGCGTACATGCATATCGGTGCACTTGCGTTTTCTCTTCGTCGGATCAGATACTAAGTACTGCTACTATTACTATGTGCGTGTCCAATAAAGGAGAAATACATACCTACCGTACTTTCTTTCATTCAAATGCTATCTTTACTTGTGATGAAGCCCAATCCATTTAATTTTGGACACTCTCTTTTGTTCGAGTAACTGGCTACGATAGCACTTCGAGGAATAAAGATCCAGGCCACCACTCGTGTGCGAGTTTGGAGTGAATTCATGAACTTGGATACATTTCAACACTAAAATTTGATCTTTTTCTCTAAATATTCAGTACTTGATTCATTAAAAAAAATAAAGAGAAAAAAAAACCCAACTCAGCAAGCAGGATTTTATTTGATCAATTGCAGGGGCTAAGAAAAAGAGAATGAATTGTTTGACGCTTCAAATTTCGCACATTTGCTCATTCATAACCTAAGCTCCATTAATACCCTACATCACGCAGCGATCGTGACCAAGCCACGCCCGCAGCTCCAGAGAATCAAAGTATCAAATCATCACATTCTCACAACTCTCTCTCTCTCTCTCTATATATATATATATATATACACACACACACCTGAGGGAGAGAGAGGGGTCTTTTTTTCAATCAATCGTCGGTGATGTTTTACCACAACATATTAACACGTACGTAATATGATAATTTTTCCTCCATGGACCTTCGTGCCTTGCATGCAGGACACGCGCTGATGGGCAGCTGATCGGACAATCAGAGGAAGCTAGCCTAGAAATTGACGAAACAAGACCGCCGACTCAGATCATTACTCAAAACAAGTCTGGCTGGAGATAGAAGTGCTGGCGAGCCGAGCAACTCGCCAACGGCGGGCGGCTCGGTCTAACGCATAGCTTGAACCTGATTCGAATTAATCAAGTTCGAATTCAAGTTTCAGATCTCAATTCAGTTCAAATTCTCTTACATTCTATTAGAGTGTTCAATAAGACTAATCGAGTAGTTTTATTATTTATACAATATATTTATTTTAATTTTAATTATGAAATAATCATTATAGTTTTATGTTTTAGTAGAGTTCGAGTTTTTATTTGAATACTTAAACTCAAAAAAATTTAAGAATAGAATCGAATCTTATAGAGTCGAGTTCGAGTTAACCTACGAATCAAGATGAGTTACAAGTTTTTACTTGATTGAGTATAGCTTGAGAATTCATCGGATTCAAACTTCAACACAGTGTTTTTTGAATTCGACTCGATGATGTGTACGTTAAGGATGCAATTATGCAAACGGCTTCAATTGAATCAAATATTAGTGTACTGCATAATTTTGTTGTTGTTCACGTGTGTTGGCCCGCAATTAGGTTGATCTTCATTTAGTGGTTAAGTATAGAATTGAGATCCAAGTCAGACGGTAATTGAATTTCATGTTTTACATTTATAGAGCAAGTATAATTAGGCCTAAGGACGGGCACACAGTTGCGAGATACAACAACAGCCAACAGCTACCTACAACATTTTTGGTTAATTAAAGTGTTTTTTTTTTTTTTTGTCGACACAGGGATGTCCGGGTCAATTCTTACGGGGTCCGACTAATCCTTAAAGTGTTAATATGTACCTTTTTTAAGAAGAAAGAATAGATAATGAAAGTTCACCCGTCGCTCAAAATGATATCGGTCACACAGGTGAAGTATTTTACCGACTTTCTGTTGTAAACACCAATAAATTTTCAGATCCTATTACAATAATGTTGTAAAATTTGTTTACGATGAATTACAACCCATCTCAGAATTGAGGGGGAGGAGCGGGTTAAAACGGCTAAACAGAGAATCAAATCCGCCGGTGAACCACCATCCGTTTTACTAGCTAGCTGCATTTTCTAAAGCTGAATAAGTTCACGTTTTGATCAGAGGAGTGTATTAATTACAACCACTATAAAGTAACTTTGGGTCGTGAAAAGTCAAGACACTACTCACTCCACAAGCATTTTATGATCCCCGGATCATAGCTTCACGTAGGCGTAGAAAAATGAAAAAAAAATATATATATATATGGGAGAGAGAGAGAGAGTGTGTGTGTGTTTGTGGACCCCAGGCGGTTAGTTAAAAGGAAGGAAGCGGTGTGTTTGTTTGCACTTTGCAGTGTCCGAACCAATTTTTTTTTT
>NC_040044.1:1282482-1342380 GCF_003713205.1 Coffea eugenioides
CCAGCCGAGGGCTGGGGGTAAGGATCTCAGCCGGGATGACCGCCTCGGCGCCGTAGGTCAGGGAGAATGGGGTCTCTCGCGTCGCTGACCTCGGCGTGGTCCGATACGACCACAGGACACTGGGGAGTTCCTCCACCCAAGATGACCCAACTCGGTGTAGTCGGGTCCTGAGACCATGTAGAAGAGTCCGGTTGAAGTTTTCTGCTTGACCATTGGCCTGGGGGTGGCCTACCGAAGTGAAGTGTTGTTTGATGCCGAGGTTCTCGCACCAAGTCTTGAACGGGTTCTCGGCAAACTGTCTCCCATTGTCCGAGATGATGACCCGAGGTATGCCGAAGCGGCAGATAATGCACTTCCAAAAGAATTTTTGAATGGCCAGCCCTGAGATGGTCCGAAGTGGCTCGGCCTCGACCCACTTGGTGAAGTAATCCACAGCGGTTACTAAGAATGTATAACCCCCGACGGCTTTGGGGAAGGGACCTATGATGTCTGTCCCCCATTGCTCAAACGGCCAGGGTGAAGTGATGGGGACCATGAAGTTTGAAGGCTGGTGGTGCTCGGGTGCGTGGACTTGGCAGGAAGGGCAGCCGAGAACGAGGTCCTGGGAGTCTTGCCGAAGTGATGGCCAGAAATATCCCAGGAGCATAGCTTTCTTAGCTAGCATCCTGTGGCCGATGTGAGCCCCACATAGGCCCTCGTGGATCTCGTGGGGGACCTCGCGTCCTGCCTCGGGGGTGACACACCTCAACCATGGGCCGAGGTAGGAGCGCTTATATAGTTCTCCATCGCGGAGTGCATACCGAGCGGCTTTGCGTTGTATCTTCCTTGCTTCAGCTCGGTCTTCGGGAAGGACTCCTTGACCCAAGAAAAGGATGAACGGGGTCATCCAAGTTTCTTCAGAGTGCACGGGGCAGGCCACCTCTTCCACGTACCCTGGTTCACTCAGGACCTCCACCAAGACGGTTTTGCTGAGGTCAGAGAATGAAGTGGAAGCCAGCCGGGATAAGGCGTCGGCTCGCTTATTCTGGGACCGAGGGATCCTTTGGATTTCGAATGACTTGAAGTACGCGGTGAGTTGGTGAACTTTGGAGAGGTACCGTTGCATGGTCTCATCCTTGGCCTCGTACTCACCAATAACTTGGCGTACCACGAGTTGGGAGTCACTGCGGACGTGGATTTGCTGGGCGCCGAGCTTGCGGGCTAGCTGGAGTCCAGCGATTAGAGCCTCGTACTCGGCTTCATTGTTGGTGGCCGGGAAGTCAAAGCGGAGGGCGTAAGAGCAAACCTCCCCCTGAGGTCCTTCCAGGAGCAGTCCGGCTCCGCAGCCGTCTCCATTAGAGGATCCATCGACATACAATGTCCACAGGGATGAGGTGGACACCTCGGGTAAGGCTGAGGTGGACTCTGGACCTTCCGTGAAGGTGAGCTCAGCAAGGAAGTCAGCTAAAGCTTGAGCTTTTATGGCGGTGCGTGGCTCGTAGGACAAGTCATATTCTCCCAATTCGACAGCCCACTTGGTGAGGCGACCAGAAGTTCGGGTCGCACCAATATTTGCCGAATGGGCTGGTCGGTCCTGACCGAGATGGGATGGGCTAAGAAGTAGGGTTTCAACCGCCGAGCTGCGTGGACGAGCCCCAGCACAAGTTTTTCCACTTGCGTGTATCGGGTCTCCGGCCCGCGGAGGGCTCGGCTGACGTAGTAGACCGGCACTTGGGTGCCCTCATCTCGGATGAGCACAGCGCTGACAGCCTCGTCGGCTGCGGAGAGGTAGAGGTAGAGCTTCTCCTCGGGCCGAGGTGAAGCGAGTGTTGGTAGGTGATGCAAGTACTGCTTCAGCTGGTCGAAAGCAGCCTGACACTCCTCAGTCCAGGCGAACTGGTCAGCATTCTTCAGCACCTTAAAGAAAGGCAGAGCTTTCTCGGCTGATTGGGACAGGAAGCGATTCAGCGCGGCCAGGCGTCCATTCAGCCGTTGGACTTCTCGGATGTTCCGAGGTGGGGACATGTCCTGAATGGCTTTCACTTTGTCGGGGTTGGCCTCGATTCCCCGGTGGGAAACCAGATACCCCAAGAATTTTCCCGAGGTGACGCCGAAGACGCACTTCTTGGGATTCAGCTTCATCCTCGAGTCTCGCAGGACACCAAAGACTTCCCTCACGTCTGACAGAAAGGATGAAGTGGCGAGGCTTTTAACGAGGATGTCATCCACATAGGCCTCCACATTGCGGCCGATCTGATTCTGGAAGAGTCGGTTGATCAGCCTTTGGTAGGTCGCCCCGGCGTTCTTTAGCCCGAAGGGCATGGTAGTGTAACAATAAGTACCTCGGTCGGTGTAGAACGCCGTTTTCTCTTGTTCCTCCTCACTCATTCCTATTTGATGATACCCTTTGAAGGCATCTAGGAAGCAGAGGATTTCATACCCCATCGCCGCGTCGACGAGGGCGTCTATCCTTGGCAGAGGATAGCAATCTTTGGGGCAGGCCTTGTTGAGGTCGGTGAAGTCGACACACATTCTCCATCCCCCGGTGTCCTTTTTTACCATGACTGGATTGGACAGCCAGGTGGGATATTGGACCTCGTGGATCATCTTGGCCGGCAAGAGCTTGTCGACCTCATCCGATATGGCTTGGCTACGTTCGGGGCCGAAGTGCCTTCGTTTCTGTCGCACAGGTCGGGCCTGCGGGTCAACGTTGAGTTGGTGAGTCATGAGCTCGGGTGGCACTCCGACCACTTCATCCGCGGACCACGCGAAGACGTCTCGGTGGTCTTTGATCAGGGAGATCATTTCTTCTTTCAGGGGTGAGGGTAGTCCAGCCCCTACTTGGACCACTTGGTCAGGTTTCGCTTCATCCACTACCACCAGTTCCACCTCATCCCCGGGCTCCAGCCTGTTGGGCTCTTCTGCCTTCCGAGGGTCGATGCAGTCTATGGAGAGGACCGCTGGCCTCTTTTCTTCTGACCTCGGTGAGGGCCGGGGGGTGACTGCTGCTTGAATGGTGGCGAGGTAGCATTCCCGGGCGGCGCCCACATCGCTGCTTACCTCGGCCACCCCCGCAGAGGTTGGAAATTTAAAGCTCAGGTGGTAGGTGGAGTATACGGCTCTCAAGGCATTGAGCGTGGGCCGGCCTATCAGCATATTGTAGGGGGAGTCTGCTTTGACCACCGCAAAACTGACAGGCACAGTTCGGCAGCGTGGATGACGCCCGATTGTTACCACCAGGGTCAACATGCCTTCCGGGTGGACGACGTGTCCCCCGAATCCCACGAGGGGAGTCCTGACAGGAGTGAGTTGCTCCTTGGTCAGTTTCAAACTTTCGAAAGTCCGGTAGTACAAGACGTCTACCGAGCTTCCGGGGTCTACGTAGACCTTTTTGACTACGTAGTTGTTGGTGAGGACTTCAATCACAAGAGCTTCATGATTGCTGGAGGCCGCAGGAACGGGGTCAGCGGGGCCGTAGGTGATGACCTCGGACAGCCGAGAGCTCGGCTCGGCCACCTCCATCTCGGCCTGGCGGTAGGTCCGCTTCCGGGAGTTCTGGCTGTCTCCTCCCGTTGGTCCTCCCGCGATGGTGTTGATCACCCCGGCGATGTTGGGGCCGTAGCCCGGTGAGCCATCGCGTGGGGGCTGCTTGTCCTCCCTACGGTCTTCGGGACCTCGGCAATGCATGTTCGTGTCCCGTCGGTCGTCTCGGCGGGGGCCCCGGTTCTCCCGGTGGGAGACGCTTCGGTTGAAGCCTCCATCCTTGCGGACGAATTGCTTCAGGTATCCTTGCCGGATCAAATTTTCGATTTCCCGCTTCAGGTCATTGCAGTCCTCAGTCTCGTGTCCTACATTACGGTGGTAGGCACAGTAGAGGTTCGAGTTCCTCTTATCTCTCCTCCCCGGAATTTCGGGAGGGTTGCGGCCGAGGTGATTCTGCCTCATCACAGCCAGGACGTGGGTCCGGCTCGAATTGAGGGGCGTCAGCTCGGCGTCCGAGGTGGACAATCTGCCTTTCACGATCCGGTCGAAGACACTTCGGCGGTCTCGGGGTTGGTTTGAAGTGCCACTTGGGCCTGGTTCACCTCGGCCAGTGTCTTTCCTCCTCCGGGGATCTTGCCCCGTACGAGATGCTTGGGCTTCTCGCTTCATGCGATTTACATCTTCGCTTCGGATTCCCTGGTCCACTCTTTCCCAGAGCTCCCGGAGTGTACGGGGGTACTGCCGATGGATTTCGGTGTTAAAGATCCCTGCTACTAACCCGTTGGTGAAGGCAGCAATAGTTACTTGCTCGTTCTGGTCAGGTATCTGTACATTCTCCTCGTTGAACCTTTGGGCGTACGAGCGAAGTGACTCGCCCTGACCCTGTTGCAGGTTCAAGAGGTAAGCTGAAGTCTTTGTTATTGGTCGAGACGACACAAAGCGGTGGATGAACCGGTCTATCAGCTCATCCAGGGAGGAAATGCTCCCCGGTTCTAAACTCCAGAACCACTTCCGGGCGGTCCCGTGCAGGAAGATGGGGAAAGCCCGACAGATCACGGCGTCGGGGACGCAGTAGAGTCGGAATGCGGAGATGAAGGCGCGAAGGTGATCCTCGGGGTCACCTCGGCCGTCGTAGGTGTGCAAATTTGGAAGCTTAAAGTTTGGGGGCACCATCTCCCCATTGATGTCATCAGTGAAGGGCGGAGCCCTCATGTAGTCAGAAGCTAGGCCTCCGGGACGCCGAGGTGGGTCCTCGGCTCGTTTTCCCAGTAGTCCCCGAGAAAATGCTCGGGAGATGGAGGCAATCTTGGAGGTTGCCTTGGATGAGACTCGCCTGGAGGTGCTCCGAGATAGACGCCCATCTTCGGAGTCCTCGCCTGAGGGCACTTCAGGGGACTTCGTTGGTCTCCTCTTGGAAGACTCGGCTTTTTCTTTTCCCTGCCTCTTGAGGTACCTTCCTAGTTCCTCAAAGATGTTGGGGTTGTCCGTGACAAACTCGGCCATCTTGGCGATGGCCTCCTCATTGTTGGGCTGGGTCCTTTGGGACCCATGTTCCTCAGAGATACGATCTTGCTGGGCTCCGGATGTCTGCCCAGCCCCAGTTGAGGGAACTCTTCCGCTTCTGGAGCGCGTGGATCTCATTTTAGCAGTAATCTCGTTCCCACAGACGGCGCCAATTGAAGAGGTGATTTTTGGTGGATATGTAAGCCGACCTGAATCAGTCCTCTCTGAGAGGAGGTGAGGTGAATTCGTGTGTCCGAAGTCGACCTCCTTGTCCGAAGTGAATGGCGGGGCTTCTCCCCTGGTATCACTCCGACGATTAAGTTAGTATGAGAACGAGAAAATGCTAGAGTATGAGCAAATGAACAGTGTATGCTTACTTGTTGGAGTGTGTGGGGTATTTATAGAGCGAGAGTGGAGGGCAGGACGGAGGTCTTATGTCGGTGGGACCCATGCCCTGCCATTACGGCTCTGTTCCCTGTCAGGGGGCCTGACTCTGACACTGTAGCCGCCTGGACAGGGTGACGAGGAGTCCTTTGCAGTAGTCATTAAGTGCGACAGTGCTTTTCAGATAAAGCACTGATCCCGGATGATGTCAGGTGGCTTGCCTCATCCGCGTGCGGCTGAGGTGGAGGTGCCGAGGTCACCTACACGGTAGACTAGGGATCCGGCCGAGCTTAAGGGATATGCCCGAGGCACGGGTGAGCTCTGATGTTGGACGAGGTGAGGTCACCTCGGGCATGCGGGGCGGCCGAGGTGAGCATCCTCAGAATACATTATTTTTGTTAAATTATAATTAAAATGGAAATTATGGGCTTTTTATCCTCTCAAATGAATAAAAAAATTTCAAGCAAAGTATCGTTAAATAATAATGGACTGATTAATATTTTCATTTTTAATTTGATTTATTATTTGTCTCTTTTACTATTAATAATTGATTAATTATAAGTTCATTTCTTTTAGATGTATCTAAATAATTTGAAACCATATGAGATATGCTTTGCACATACCTAACATATATTTGTGATTAGTATTAGTGCTAAAAAATTAAACATAACAAGATCAAAAAAAAAAAAAGCTTAAGTTCAAGTATACTAAAAAAACAATATACGAATAATAGTAGTAAAAAGATGAAAGTAGCTAGTCACACAAGAGAACAGAGAATAAGAAAATAGTAAAAAGGACCTTATTATTATTATTTATTTGTTCTGTTTGTTGACACATTTTGAGGTACTAAGAGTATTTGGTTAACTATGAAATAAATCTTATACTACCTAATAGACTCCAGAGTTTCACTTAAAAAGATTAAATAACGGAGTAACAACTTACAAAAGAAATGCATTCTTGTATATTATTTTATCTCGGTTTTGTAAAGCAAAATGGTACCACACTAGAGCATATGGAACATTTCAGATAGCTAGCTGGATGCATCCAGAAAAGAAGTCGGTTGGGGATAGAATCTAAAACTCCATTACTAATTTACATAAATTATAAGCAAGCATCTAGCTTTTTTCAGAACACTAACTTTATCCCCTGCAGAATTGATCTTCTATGCAGTAACCAAGCTTGTTCTCAACTCCTCGACTTCAACAATACCCAGAAAGAATTTAGCTGATAGATTTCTGAGGACAAGAAAGGAGAAAAAGTGGGAAAAAGAAAAAGATGGGCAATTGGTTTGTAACAGAAGGAAGGGGAACAAGCTGGAGAGACCAAACCTTAGCATCAGTCTCACTACCACCCGCGCCTTTGATGGTTATATTTGGGCTGGTAGCTGCGTTAATGTGTATGGCAAGTTACTGGGACTACAAAGCCCAGATGGAGCGTACCATGACCGGTTTCAAGCTGTTTCTTTTTCTGCTGCCGTTGCTACTGATTTTGATGGTTCATTTGATGATGCTTAGCAGGAGGTGGTTTTATATCAGAGGTTTAAGGCCGGTTTCGGATCAGTCGACGAGCCAACAAGGCAACAGCTCCCCTCCTTGGGGGCTGGTGCTGGTGGTGCTGCTGCTTTTGGTGTTAGTGTATTATCACTCTTCTTTCCAGTCCAGCTGGTTTCGACCTCCTGTCTAAACAGTACTTGGCGTTCCAAAATCCAGGCTCCATGCTCTTCACATGTCCTAGCTAGCATATATCCGAGTACAACTGCGGAATGGTCAGAAAGGAAGACAAGGTGGTGGTTTTGGTGCGTCGTAGTACATCTTTTCTTGGTTTTGTGTTTCCTGGTTGGGGTCTAGCTACACCAACGATCTTTTGCTGCTGTGATTTTTGTTTTACGCTGTCGATTTACTGGGTATGTAGCGATTAGCCTGCCACATATTAGCTAGCTCAATAGTCTGGTCCAATTTGGTCGCGTCGCTTATTAATCATTAGGAAATCCGTGATACGGGGCTTAAACATCTGTTGTATTGAGTTCCGAGTAATGAGTATTCGTGATCAGCCATCTTGATCTTTTCTAAATAAAATGAGGTTATAAGCAGAATTGATTTCTGGAGTCAATGAATTGAATTATCAATAAATAATAAAAACCCTTTTTCTTTTTACTAAAGTTAATCTTATTTGTATGGCAGAAGAGAGAGTTTGATAGAAGTAGCTTTCTGGACACTTATCTTTTAACCTCGAGGATTCATGCAGGACTAAAAATGAATATCGGAATTCAATTTAAAGGAAGAGAAAGTTTGATAGGAGTAATTTTCTGAACATTATCTTTTAACATTCTTGATTCAAACACGACTGAAAAATGGATCTTGGCGCTACCCTTGAAAGCAAACCCTTACTTATTGTCAACATGACATCGCCGACTAGAATTCCCGGAGGCCCGTGGTGGGCTTCAATTCAAGTCTTGCTTCTCTTTAGAGAGTTTCTGAAGCCTCGCAAAATCAAGGTTCCTGCTATTTTTCCTCTTGTACATCTCTGCAAATGTAATGGGTTCCTCCAGCTCTGACCTCCCTCCGCCCGATCTTCACCTGGGAACACAATGGCCTCTGGCGCTGGATACTGAATTGTAGTAATTGAGAGTCTGCTGGAATTCACACCCTTCCTCTCCCTCCTCCCCCCACCCCCCCCAAAAAAAAAAAAAAAAAAAAAACCCCCTTTTTCTTCCTTCAGCTAAACATAGTAGTCTTAATCCTAACTATTAAAGCATAAACATGAAAAGATTAATTGAAAAATCGAATATAAACACACCCAAACCGAACACTGAAAACTTGCATGCCATAAGATCAATTCAGCTGGCCAGGTGGAGGCTGGTACAAAGTACAAACAATTGCATAGGTGCGTACGCACCTTGTAGTGTAGCATTCTAACCAAAATTTCTCGTTAACACATTTCCAAATTTTACAATGTGGTTGAGTGGAACTAGTTGGGGGAATTAAACATCACTACAAAGTATTTTGTTGCCTCGCACAATGTGGTGCAAGGATCCCACATACATTAATTTAGGATGAAGCTCCCAGTTTCAAAGAACCAACAACAGACGTACTCCCTGCACTACATTTCACTACACACAAACATGACTGACTACCTGCGCTGGGCAGGAGTTGGTGGCAGCAGGAAGTCCTCCCTAGGGGGGTCTTCCCCCTGGCCAGTAGGGGAAACCCAGTTTGCAAACTTATACATATCTTACTTGACTACCGCTCCCCTAACATATACTAAAAGCTACATCTGATTTCAGCTAGAAATCATGTTAATTTAATGCACAAAAAGAAAGGGGAAAGTTACACTAGGATTAGCAAGGACATAGATAACTCAAAGCTATATGCACAAACAAACAGCTTAGCCTTCTTGCACAAAAAAAAAAAAAAAAAAAAATTGAAAGAATAGAAGAAAATGGTGATGGAGGTCAATGGACAGCTGGAGATGAATTCTTCAGCTTAGGAACCTTAAATGAGGACGTGAACAATTTGGGGGTGTTAGAGGCCTGAATGGTATCAACTGCTTTCCTCTTTGAACTTTTGCATCCCTACAAACACCATAGTGGAATTTGCTTAGCATTTCGAAGGTTTATCTGATTAAGAGCAGGTCATTCCACAATTAATTCAACTTGAATCATGCAATCACCAACACCTGTAAAACCAGACATGCTTTCAACAGGACTTCAGCATGTGGATCATGACTGTATATGTACTTTTCCTCAGCTAACTGAGATTTAAACTTTGAACCACAATTAAATTGTTCTACTACAGACACCAGATTTAAATAAGAAAAATTATAGACTTCAAAGACATAAAAAGCAGAAAAAATATTCAACTCAAGACTATTAAGCATGTACAAAGAGCAACAAGCTTGACAAGAAAACCACTTTAGCACAAGCTCCCATATGAGGCTCCGTTTGGATTGGTCATTTTTTCAAAAACAAGTTTTTCAAATACAATACCACAATAACTCAAAAAACATCCCATCCATACAATATATCCAATATTTTTAAAAAATTTTATAGTAAAAATTTTTCATATACATTACTACAATAAAATTTTTCAAAAACACCCCAAAAAACAGCTAATCCAAAATTTAACAACTCAATCTTTGAAGAGGGAGGGAGAGAGAGAGGAGAAAAGAGAGGAGTGGTGATAGATGGCAGAAGAAAATGGCGTAGATCTTATTTTTTATTTTTTTTTGCATATTTGGAGTTGTTTTTGATATATTGTATAGATGTGGTGTTTTTGGAGTTATTTTTGTTTGTGCATTACTGTATTATTGTATATGAAAAACTTGTTTTTCAAAAAATGAGGAATCGAAACGGAATCTTTCCAATGCTAGCATATATTAAAGAGTTAATCACTGCCAGATTCTGTCTTAAGGGGAAGCATACTATAAATTGCAGGCCAGAACAAATTTTGTATACTAACATCTTAAAGAATAACTGTCCTTTTATATTTCTAATTTATTCTGGCAAATTGTTTTTGAAAATGTAACTCGTACAGTATAAGTATGACAAAGTTCTTTCTTTCAATTTGAACTGTATGTGACAGACAAAAGCACAAATTCAATCTATATATGAAGGAGAAACAAGAATTCAATGACATTCTTATATTTTAATAATTACTGGGATAAAATGCATCAGATACACATCCAGGGTATACTGCAATGTTAGTAGCAATGCATTTCAATCGTCAGCAACTTGTTAGAAGCAGCATTACCTTTTCAAGTGTAAGGGAAGAATCTAACTCTTTCTTTGTCGTTACTGTCATCCCACTCTTGGCTTTTGAGTTGGTATTCCCAGATTCAGTTGTGCAGCGACCTAACACTGGGGTCATAGAATCTTTTCTCAACCTCCTTAACGCCTCCAGCTCCCTAGATAGTCTGGAAACTTCTTCATCATTTTTAACTAAGTCAGATCTTAGCCTAGCAATGTCATCGTTTAATCTTGCAATCATTCTATCCTTTACAGAATTAGAAGACTGCATATCCTCCATGCTCGACAGAAGCCCCCATATCTTCTCATTTGCAGATTCAACATCAGCACACTTCTGTCTCAATTGCTCATTCAAATTGGTCTCCATTAGGTTATACTGGTTCCAGACAAAATTCTTCTCAGCCAGCAGAGCAGAAATCTCTGAATTCTTATCTAACATAAGCTTCTCATTTTCACATTGCAGCCTTTTCAAATTACTCTCCAGAGCTTTATACCGATGCTCTTCTCCTTTTTTAATCACATCAGCAGATGTATCCTGCAAATAAACATGAAACAAGTGACTCCTTGAAGAAGAGACTAAAAAAAATGAATCAAATACAACCTACATCTCCTTAAAGAAGGGGTTCAAAAAATACCTTTTCCGAGCACTTACGAGCAAGGCGTTCAAACCATTCCCTAAAATCAGCCAATTCACTATCTGCATTTTCTGCGCTTAATAAGCACCAAAAAGGAGAAAATACATGAGCAGGTGCATTAAAAAAAATCAAGATTAATAACCACAGAGGACATGATATTTCATTTCTTTGCTTTCCTAATCTATATACAGGTAACAGAGAGCGACTTTCCAATTAGACTATACTGATCAAGAGCACTATAACAGCGCAAAATGACTAATGGAACAGAGATGCACAGAACTACGTAATTGAAGTTTATGCAATTTCCAGCACTTGTGCTCTCATATCTTTGTGGCAGTTTGCATATGAATTTAAACCTATAACAACCACATGCACATACTATAGGTCTCTTAAAGATAATTGTTTCTTTTGCAGGGGACGCTCTCTTGGGTACTCCTTTTTTTGCCATGTGTTTACATTGAACTTTTAAAAAGCTTTTCGCGACCATCTACTAAAATAATCTTTAAAAAATTCAGCATAATCCAAACTATACACCACAGGTGTACAATAATAAACGCATAAACATACTCTCTACAGAGTTATCGAGAAAATAAAAGAAGAACAAAGAAAAAAATAAAAACACTTTAATTCTTGTTCAGTAGAAAGAAAAGTAAACTAACCAAATTTCTGCTTGTACAGGAAAGACTCCCTCAACTTCAAACCCATAACCATATCAGCTTTAGTAGCCTCAACGATGCGCTCCTTTTCTTGCATGGTCAAATCCCTCCTCATCTAAACCACCAATTTCAATGCCAAAAAAAAAATAAAAATCCCAACTTTATAAAGAAGAACCCTAATTTGATAAATTTCAACAGCAATTAAGAAGAAAAAAAAGAAGAAAACAAAACTTTGGCATGGAATTTTCACCTGGAAGATATGCTCTTTTAGAAGATTAACATCAGAAGTCCAGCGTTCATGCTGTAACTTAACTATGTCTTCAAGAAGCTTCCTGTCTTTAGCCAGATATTGAATTTGCGTCTGCTGATTCTGCAACAAGTGGACCATAGCGTTAAATATTTTGTTGCATTTTTCACGGTCCCATGAGTCATTTGAGCCTTTGGCTTTCGCCATTGTTGGGTAATTGACGCGAAGAGTAGCCTAGGGTTTCGGAGTTTTTTTCAAGTTTTCTTTCTTCTTTAACTTTTTCCCGTCGGGGCAGAAGAGTGCAGAGAGAAAGTGGGGGTCGGGGAGAGTGAACATATGACCGTTGGATTTAGTAAAGTACACAACGGTCGAAAATGTAGAAGTAGCTTTTATTTCAAGTTGTGATAATTTCACAACCTCCCCTAAGGTTTCCAATATTATTACTTAGCACTCTTGAAATTAAAATTAGGATAATTTTAGAAACCCCTGAGTAGAGCTGTAAACGAGCCGAATCGAACCGAATATCTCATGTTTGAGCTCTGTTCGTTAAGCGATTCGAACAACGTTCGTGTTCGTTCGTTAATTTTCGAACTCCAAACCTGTGTTCGTGTTCGGTTCGTTAAACAAAGTTCATGTTCGAGTTCGAGTTCGTGTTCGGCTCGTTTAACATAAACGAGCCGTTTGTGAACATGTTCGAAATATTCGAATCCAAATTATTTTAAGCCTTAAATATGCCATACAAATCACTAATCATTCTAAAAAATAATTAAAGCATTAAGTGACTAAATTCTATTATTCATTAACTATATAACTAACATTAACATAAAAATAACAAATAAAACCCTCCAGTTATAAAAATCCAGCCATAAAATTAATCCTAAAATTTGTCAAATAATAATTATGCCCATGCTCGTGAATGTTCGCTAAAACTCGTGAACATGCTCGTATTCATTCGATTATTAATCAAACAAAAAAATTCGTTCGAACTCGGTTCGTTTAAGGTTTCGAACGAGTTTTTCACGAATACGAACGTGTCGAAACAAACCGAACTACTGAACAGTTCGATTCGTTTAATAGCTCTACCCCTGAGATTTCTGGCAATTGTGACCGTCTCCTCTAAGGTTTAAAAAATAATGCTTATCTCCTTTGATTTTATGGAAAGACTTGTAACCTTCACAAACTTTAAGAAATTTTAAGTAAAATGAGTTCAAAAAAGAAAATGAAAATTCATTTTTGGTAATACTTCTTTATTCTAAAATTTTAACGTCACCTAATCTAGGTTACTTGGTTGCCAAGATGATGCCCGAAGATCCATCTCATTTGGGAATGAGATATCCCTGGAGAGGAGGATAAACAAGTGAAGCCCCAGATGAGATGAGAAGATCTTCCTCGTGCATGGCCTGGCACCTTTGCAGAGACATTATTGGTCCTTCTTCCACCAACATCATTTCCAATATCGTAATACATTTTTGCTCGTCTTTCCAGTATGGCTGTATTGAAGAACACGTTAAATTAATGATAAAGTGGATTTGTTGGCCCTAGTTAATAAACATCTCTGTTTACGGGGATCCTATGTCGGATAATAAGGCAAGGTATAAAGTGTAGCGGGATAGGGCTGTTCCGGATTTTAAAGAAAGTAATTAAATTATCAAAAAAAAAAGAGAGAGTAATTAAAACACCTTTGCTTAGGGATCGATCACTCATTTAACTCGTACACATACGGTCGAATGCAGTCCGGTCCTGTAGATGGAACAACAATACGACACAGACCGGTTCGTCAAAGTCTTCGTTTAGTAGCATTAATGCGTAATTATGTGATTTTATTCCATTGATACTAAATAAGAAAGTATTAGCAAAGACACGGAAATACCCTTTTTGAACGATGTAACAATTAATTATCGAACACTTTGTGAGTTACTCTTATTATAAAATGCTTGTACGCTTTTATAGCAGAGATGTTATATTCAGACATTGTTCATGCACGTTTTTACAATTTTGTTGAATAAGAGTTATGTCACCAAATTTGTACGATTTTATGATTTGGCTACTGACAATGATGAGAAATTTGATCAATCACCGTGATGTGATGCACGCAAGTTGTTTCTCAATATCATTAGTTACTGATTCAAGAGAGAAGCAAGAAATTTGGTGTAGTTTTTCTCTTGCTTAATTAACACATTAAGTATTGAAAATATGCGGTCACCTTTTTTTTTTTGGTTGAATATGCCGATACTTGATGAAATTTTAATTCTTTTCTTCAAATACATGAATGTCTCCACAAAACGTTGTTTACACTTTCCGCTTTCTTCATGACAAACAGACAGTTGCTAGCTGCAAGACAAAGTAAACTCGTACCAGTAATACATTATAGGAGGAGGAAGGTAAATAGTAGTAAAAGCTTTACGCGTTGGACAATTACTCTATTAGTAGTACAAGTTCCCCAATTTGTTCCCGAAAAAGGGGCCTTACTTTAATTACCATGCAATGCATCTGTACCTTCTCAATTCTTCCACCATCGATCGCTTGCACCTAACCCTCCATCCATTTTCTCACGCCTTTTCTCTCTATAAATGCAACCAACATCGTCCTAGGGTTCTTAGCATTCCTTAAACCTTGTACAACACAAAGCGATTCCACATTTTTTTTTTTTTTATATAATTGGTACACTACAGACAGATTAAGCCATGGCTTTTCCTAAGGCTCTCATGATGATGATGATGATCATCATCGCTTCCCTTGTTTACGCTGCTCAAGTGGTACGTAACGCTGGCTACATTAATTCACTCATTCAATACAAGATCCTACGTTATATATGCATCCTTTTAATTAGCTAGAGAACAAATTAACAAAACTTGTTGAGTTCTCTAATCCATATTAACATATTTTGATTATTTGGAGGCTGATACATTGTTCGTCCCGCAGCCGCAGATTGACAGCAACACGGTTGGTCGCTCTCTTCTCCAGAATAATGATATAGGTTCTTCTTCTTCATATATATATATATATTTGGCTTTGAAAGTAATTTTCATCTTTCTTGAAACTAAGGAAACTCCATCTTTGTCGATCAGATTGCAAGTCTGCATGCGACGCGAGGTGCGCGGAAACGAAGAGGCGAAATTTGTGCAAGAGAGCATGCGGGACATGCTGTGAGCGGTGCCACTGCGTTCCTCCGGGCACTTCCGGCAATGAGGATGTCTGCCCCTGCTATGCCAACATGACCACTCACGGCGGCAGACACAAGTGCCCTTGAATCCCTTTTAAAAGAATGAAAATTTTTTACAGCACGACAACTTCATAGATAGATAGATTGCGTACATGCATATCGGTGCACTTGCGTTTTCTCTTCGTCGGATCAGATACTAAGTACTGCTACTATTACTATGTGCGTGTCCAATAAAGGAGAAATACATACCTACCGTACTTTCTTTCATTCAAATGCTATCTTTACTTGTGATGAAGCCCAATCCATTTAATTTTGGACACTCTCTTTTGTTCGAGTAACTGGCTACGATAGCACTTCGAGGAATAAAGATCCAGGCCACCACTCGTGTGCGAGTTTGGAGTGAATTCATGAACTTGGATACATTTCAACACTAAAATTTGATCTTTTTCTCTAAATATTCAGTACTTGATTCATTAAAAAAAATAAAGAGAAAAAAAAACCCAACTCAGCAAGCAGGATTTTATTTGATCAATTGCAGGGGCTAAGAAAAAGAGAATGAATTGTTTGACGCTTCAAATTTCGCACATTTGCTCATTCATAACCTAAGCTCCATTAATACCCTACATCACGCAGCGATCGTGACCAAGCCACGCCCGCAGCTCCAGAGAATCAAAGTATCAAATCATCACATTCTCACAACTCTCTCTCTCTCTCTCTATATATATATATATATATACACACACACACCTGAGGGAGAGAGAGGGGTCTTTTTTTCAATCAATCGTCGGTGATGTTTTACCACAACATATTAACACGTACGTAATATGATAATTTTTCCTCCATGGACCTTCGTGCCTTGCATGCAGGACACGCGCTGATGGGCAGCTGATCGGACAATCAGAGGAAGCTAGCCTAGAAATTGACGAAACAAGACCGCCGACTCAGATCATTACTCAAAACAAGTCTGGCTGGAGATAGAAGTGCTGGCGAGCCGAGCAACTCGCCAACGGCGGGCGGCTCGGTCTAACGCATAGCTTGAACCTGATTCGAATTAATCAAGTTCGAATTCAAGTTTCAGATCTCAATTCAGTTCAAATTCTCTTACATTCTATTAGAGTGTTCAATAAGACTAATCGAGTAGTTTTATTATTTATACAATATATTTATTTTAATTTTAATTATGAAATAATCATTATAGTTTTATGTTTTAGTAGAGTTCGAGTTTTTATTTGAATACTTAAACTCAAAAAAATTTAAGAATAGAATCGAATCTTATAGAGTCGAGTTCGAGTTAACCTACGAATCAAGATGAGTTACAAGTTTTTACTTGATTGAGTATAGCTTGAGAATTCATCGGATTCAAACTTCAACACAGTGTTTTTTGAATTCGACTCGATGATGTGTACGTTAAGGATGCAATTATGCAAACGGCTTCAATTGAATCAAATATTAGTGTACTGCATAATTTTGTTGTTGTTCACGTGTGTTGGCCCGCAATTAGGTTGATCTTCATTTAGTGGTTAAGTATAGAATTGAGATCCAAGTCAGACGGTAATTGAATTTCATGTTTTACATTTATAGAGCAAGTATAATTAGGCCTAAGGACGGGCACACAGTTGCGAGATACAACAACAGCCAACAGCTACCTACAACATTTTTGGTTAATTAAAGTGTTTTTTTTTTTTTTTGTCGACACAGGGATGTCCGGGTCAATTCTTACGGGGTCCGACTAATCCTTAAAGTGTTAATATGTACCTTTTTTAAGAAGAAAGAATAGATAATGAAAGTTCACCCGTCGCTCAAAATGATATCGGTCACACAGGTGAAGTATTTTACCGACTTTCTGTTGTAAACACCAATAAATTTTCAGATCCTATTACAATA
The DNA here is from genome assembly GCF_003713205.1 of Coffea eugenioides. Classification (NCBI taxonomy): domain Eukaryota; kingdom Viridiplantae; phylum Streptophyta; class Magnoliopsida; order Gentianales; family Rubiaceae; genus Coffea; species Coffea eugenioides. The sequence goes on from NC_040044.1 coordinate 1,299,161, forward strand.
ATGTTGTAAAATTTGTTTACGATGAATTACAACCCATCTCAGAATTGAGGGGGAGGAGCGGGTTAAAACGGCTAAACAGAGAATCAAATGCCATCCGTTTTACTAGCTAGCTGCATTTTCTAAAGCTGAATAAGTTCACGTTTTGATCAGAGGAGTGTATTAATTACAACCACTATAAAGTAACTTTGGGTCGTGAAAAGTCAAGACACTACTTACTCCACAAGCATTTTATGATCCCCGGATCATAGCTTCACGTAGGCGTAGAAAAATGAAAAATATATATATATATATATGGGAGAGAGAGAGAGAGTGTGTGTGTGTTTGTGGACCCCAGGCGGTTAGTTAAAAGGAAGGAAGCGGTGTGTTTGTTTGCACTTTGCAGTGTCCGAACCAATTTTTTTTTTTAAAGGAAAAATCTAAAAGGATCTGTTTGCAGTGGAAAAAGTCAGGTTGGTTTTTTTTTTTTTTTTTTTTTCTCTTTTCTGGGACTGTTACTGTTAAGGAAAGAGAAGGGAGAGGGAAATGTAAATACACTACTACTGCATAGATGGATGAATAGAGCAGAAGAAGAAGCAGCAGAAAGAGAGCATTTTGTTGTTTAGTTGGTTTAACTGCAGTCTGCAGTGGAGTGGGGTGGAGGTATAATCATCATCCATTCTTCATTCTTCATTCCTGTGGCTGCTTCCTTCATCCTTTCTGGACTACTTCCTCTCCTCTCCTCTTATTGCATTCTATCACCAAAACAACAATTAAGCAACCAGGAGGCACTTTTATCACCTCCAGCTCTCTTTTTCTACTTCCGACTTTCTTTCCGGGATTGCTCTGCTCTGCTCACTTCTGTTGATGCATATTTTCCTTTTTTTTTTCAATAATTAAACCAATTTCTTTTATTAAGGTTGTTCAGCTTTGCAGCCATTTTTCTTCAACAACTATTCAATTTAGTTGAGGTCCGTTCCTTATTTCTCTCTCTCTCTTTTTCTGTTAGCGAGAGAGAGAGAGAGAGCTTTTACTACTACTGGTACTATTTGGGGAAGAAGAACCAGATTCTCTACACCAAGAAGAAAAAAGGATTTTGAAAAGGGATCAAATTCACTCTGTTTTTTTTTTCCCTTTTTCCCTTTATCCTTCTTTAGCTTTTACCATTTTACCTCTCTCTCTCTCTCTCTCTCTCTCTTTGAGCCTTTGAGGCTGTCCAGTCCCCACTTATTACCTAAATGCATTTCTTCTTCTTCTTCTTCTCTTCGTCTCATCCTTATGTGTAGTAAAATTACAAATCCTTTGTTACGATTATATGTCTCGATAGATAGATAGGTTGATTGATGGATTGATAAAATGCTAATGAATAGAAACGAAGAAAGAGAGATTGCAATTTCAGGCAGAGATAAATCTGGCATGGAATCCTCCTCCTCCTCTGTTGAATTGACTTTTCTCCTCTTTCCAACTTCTCTTATTGATATATAGTACTCCTTTAACAACAGAACTGAGCTAAACCCAAAAACCATATTTATCGGGTCTGCTTTCTGGAAACCTTCTCGGTTACTCAGTTACTCACTAAATAACGTTTTCTGTAAATTTAAATGCCACTTCGTCCTCTTTTAGTCCACATTTTTACTGTCAGTTAGATTATTTCTGATCATTGCAAAATTTTTTTTCCTTTTTGGGTTATTGCAGATAATTCTGCGCATGCAGAGCTCTGCTTGCGGATTGATGGTTATACTAATCCACCGCTCTCTTCTGGAGGAGTAGGAGATGTAGACAGAAATAAAGATCTATAGACTGCTGCATTTGTATTGAATTTTGAGGCCAGAGAGGGTCAAAACTAAATAAAATGTTGGCCTTGAAAGCAGCTGTCAGATTTTAATTCATTATCAATCCCCCCCATGTCACTAGTGTCCCTATTCTCATCCCAGTCCCACATATGGACAGCAATCCGATAAAATGCGGAGGAGGTTCTTCGTCGTTGTTTTTGCCTCCAAAGTCCAAACCCCCACCTCACTCAACACCAACAATGTGGTTAGTACTACTACTACGCTATACATGATTACATACTCCAATTTACTCAAATGTCCATGCATTCTTCCCAAATTTTCAGTTAATATTATTGCTAACATGCTACCCAAAAAAAAAAAAAAAAGCCATCAATGCAATTTTGGCTTTATCTGCGCTTATCTTCTTCTAGTCTTTGATGCATTTTGGCCCTTTGGATGGCGGCATTGACAAATATACCGCTTGTCTGATTTTCCTTTCTTTCGGTTTTTTTTTTAAAAAAATTTATTGTCATTTCCGTTTTTTTTTTTATTACCACTCTCTCTCTCTCGCTCTTTTTGTGTGGGGTACGTGTCTTTTTGTTCTCCAATTCAAGTTTGTTGGTTTTCGTGAATTGAAGGTTCTGTTTTTGACGGTGGGAAGCTTGCATTTTTGAAGAAATCGAGGAAACATACGCTCAGAATGGGGCGTGTGGGGTCGGACGGTGAAGCTGAGCTTCGTCTTAGCAGCAGAAATAGTACTTCCAATGAAGGATTTAAGTTTCCCAAAAAGGTAAACAAGTTGTTTGTTTATTGTCTCTGGTTCAGTGCTCTGGACTACGTAGCGTTTGTTGTTATTTGTTTGGCCGTTAGCGTAAATAAAATGTTGATTATTCTAAAATTCAGAGAGCTTTTTGCAGTTTATGAAAGGTGACTGCACTACTGTTTGTAATCTCTCTGTTCCCAGGAAGTTACGATCAGGTTTGTTATCCACTTACTGCTCAGTTGCTTATTCATCAGGGAAGATTAGTAGTTGGAGCCCACTAATTTTAATTTGGATCTGAATGTGGTGGGTCTTGTGGGACGTTTCCTGATATTTTTATAGCCCTGGTGTTTGTGGAAACTTTCTTTCTTTTGCTTTTCCTTGTTTTTCAAGCAATGAGAAATTCTCGAGTTGTTTCTCCTACTCCCGCAATTCAACTTGAGAGGTTGAAGTTTTGGTATCTGCAATTAGCGTGTTTGGTGGGGGTTGGGATCATTAATTTCCGGTTAAACATTGAGATCACTAGTTATTCACTAGAAAAGAAAAGGGCAATATTGAGAATTTTGTATCAAATGTCACAGCCATGAAGAAGAGAAGTCGTGAATCTGTTTCTCCACCATTGCCAGTTTGCAAGAAGCTGACTCGTGTAGCCGGTGGAGTTGAATTACTAACAAAAGATGGTTCCACGAAATACAAGCTGAAAATGGTCAGAAAATAATGGCCAGAAATTAATTTTATTCTATTCATTTCTTGTTCCCCCATCCCCCCCCCCCAAAAAAAAAAAAAGAAATTGCACAAAATAGAACGAAATCTATAGAATAAGTATGTTGACAATTGGAATTGGTTTTGCAGAAACAGAGTCAAGCTCATGGCTGTGTTGCAGACGGGACCCAAGGGCCTGTCACCAAGGATGAGGAAGAAGTGGCGGAGGCCTTATATGCTTTGGCAGGAGTCTTCTCTAACACTGACAAGACAGATAAGGCTGGATCCGCTGTTCAAGAATTGGGAATAAATTCTTCCAACTTGACAAAAGCTGAGAGTCTTTTAACTCCAATTGATGGTTTGTTCGCTTCCTTTTGTTTCAGCCTTCATCATTGTTTGCTTTGTTTCTTCTTTACGTGAACTTATATAATGTCTATAGACATGGCAGTAGGGAAGGTGGAAGAGGAGGTTAAGGCAGTAAGTTATGGAGATGAGGCACCTAATCATTCGTCAAATCCAGAACACTCAGGTGGAGAATCTATCATACTTCATTGGCAAAATGGCACTTCACAGCCTGATATCTTGGTTGGCAAGCAGACAACCATTGAAGTGGGTAGTGATATTCCTGAAGTAAATCTTCCCTTGACAACTTTCGAATCTGATAAACAACAAACCATCCAAAAAACATGTGACTCTGTTGTTTCTGAGGATTGGAGTGAGTTGAGCAAGACAAGGTTTGTGGGTCTGTGTGTGTACGTGTTTTTTTTTAACTTTTTTTTTGTTAAAGCCTATGCATATTTCTGTCTCCATCATTCTTTAGTTCTTGATTGAGCATCTATTGGACAGGTCAAAATTGCCAAATCTTAATAAAAGCCTAGCAAGCGTCAAGTGTCCAACAACTGTATTGGCACCGGTATAATTTTGTGTTGCTTCTGATCATTTAATTATGATTAAAGATACAGCTTTGTTATAGTTTATCAAACAAAGGGGCGAAAATAAAGGTGGTGACTTTTGGTGTCTTTTAGATTGCAGCTGCTTGTGGCCAAGCTGAGGTACAACATACCATCAAGGAAACCAGAAATAATGGTAATTTTACCCAGTTGCGATACTTGTGGTAGTCAAAGATATTGATCATTTCGATGATTATCAGTCACAGTATTCATGCTCTGAAACAGGTTCCTCATTGAGGCCAGATTTGCCTTCAATAACATCATGTGACACTCAGGAGCTGGGAATTCCCTTGCAGTAATTTCCTTTTCTAGGAACAATATACTTATTGGAACATAATGTTTTATGCTTATTGACATGTCAAAACTATTTCAGGCCACATATTGCTAATCATCCTGCTTGGTTTGAAAGTACTAGTTGCTCTGCACAGTCTCCAAAATTGAGTAGTAGTGTCCTAGCTAAAAAGGTAGTTAGAACATCTGTTTTGAGCTCAAGCTGTCAGCTTTTTCAACATTTTATCTGGAGAATTCACCCTTCTGAATCACTTGTAAGCATGCTTTTCAACTTTAATCATGCAGGATGCTCAAGTTTCCATTCGTTCAAAGAATCCATGGAAGAGATGTATAGCTCATGTTTATATTAGTCGATTCATTAAGGTCCTCCAAATCACTGAAAGAAAAAACAGATCAATAATGCTTTCTTCGGAACTCGGAACAAATGAAGCACCAAAGCAAGTGGCGCGTATACCTGTTGCTAACCTAAATGAGGGGAGGAACGGTATGACTGGAGTTGTTAGTTCTGACAGTTTCAGACGCGCTGCTACTGAGAAATATGCAACTGAAGTGAGAAATGCTGTTCATTTGCACAAGAGACTCATTCAAGATCAGCAGCAGGCTCCATATGAGGTCTACAATGCACAGAAGCAGGCGAGTTTTGTTCTCTTTTTGTCACTTTTGATTGCCGTCGAATTTCTTCATTTACCCACTCACTGTTATCTACGTCTTTGATTTTCCTTTACAGAGCTTAGATTGCTTATCTTTGCTGGCTGGAAGTGGTCAGTTGGAAATTAGTAATGGCATTAATAGAGCAGGAAATGGTCGGGAAATCTCAACACAGCTTCCTTTTCCTGGCCTGCTCTCCCAGAATCAACCATCCATTCCCTTTCCAGTGCCCCAAAATTGTTACTCGTCTCCATCTTTCTCTAGTCATCCTTCAGTAGCCATGGGGCAGAAGGTAATACAACTATTCAGCCTCTATTATATGGTTAACTCAAACTTCTGCCTTGTAGGCTTGAAAGTTTGCAGATTTATTTAATTCATCATTTCCCAACACACACCCCCCCCCCCCCCCCAAAAAAAAAAAAAAACGTTCCCTGCCTCAATTAGCTCTTCTCTCTGAAGTATGTGGAATTCTTCACAACGATTAATTTTTAAAAGATTCACCTACATCAAGTTAAAAATGGATGATGCTATAACAAGAAAAGTTTTGGTTGTTCCTGAACTCAATAAATAGAATGGTCTTTGTTGCTAAATTTAATCTACAATTGGACTTGGAAGGTCAAACATAGACGGTCAACAGTCGATGTTATCAATCCTGTGTAATGGATGAAGATTAACCACCTAACATCAGGTCCTTTCTTTGGGACATGGACCTCCAATCTTCTCCTCCTGGTCAATTCTTTCTCTACAAAATATGCTGTCATCGATCTTTTAAGCTAGTTCACGAGGTTAACGTGCTCGATGCTCCCCAAAAAGTCCGTCTTTGTTGTTCTTTTTTTTTCTTCATTTTTGAGTACTTATATGGTTTTCATTTTTCTGTTGGGAACATAACTGGCAAATCTATGAAAGAAACCTCGGAGTACCTGCTTCCACCAGTGACCAGATTATGACCAAAACCTATCAGTTTATTACTTGTTACAACTTACAACCTCTTTAACCATCGATGTTTTAATTTGTGACAGTTCCAGGTGCCCCCGAATGTTGGCAGCACATCTTATGGTGCTACCCTTATGGATGCTACTCTCTCGTCAATACAGCAGCTAGAGGAGCAACAACAAAAGCGCGCTTCGCTGTTAATGACTCGTTACAAATCCGGAGTTGCCCCGCCAGTTATACCAAACAAGCAAACTGAAGGGCCAGACATTCCTCCTGTGTTTCAGCATGTACAAACCCTTTTCTCACCTTCCCTATCTTCTGTAGAAGTACTCGGCGCCAGATATGCTCCAGTCTTGCAACAGCAGCTTCTGTCTGCTACTTCACTGTTGCCTTCTCCAACAGTGAAAGAACAATATCATCATCTCCCTTCTGTCCATGAAGCAAATGTAGGTGGAGTACGATCTGACAGTGTACCCTTGCGGATAATCTGCAATCAGTATATTTAATTGCTAAATTGATCAACAAAAAATTTAACTATTACAAATAATTTAATTCAAATATAGGAGATACAGAAATTTGCTATTGTGAGAACGAGTCCAACTGGCTTCTATGTAAAGATGATTCATTACCTTTGCGTGCATTACCAATGCCTATTATGTAAATTTGTTCTTGAAATACAGAGTAAGCACGAGAAAGTAAGAGCCAATAGGGGCAACAAATAACAACAAAAAGACCAGTGCCTTGACTCGAGGCTCTTCCTGTTCACTTTTATGCTTGCATCTTTACATCAACCACCAAACTATTTTGACTTCGATTTGCCCTGACTAAAAGGTGAATGAAGAACCAGAGGAAGCATATGCTTGCGTACTGTGGAAATAAGTACAACCCAACCAAAAAACAAAAAGGATTTTGGAAGTAAATTAAAATCTTTTAATGAAGGACTCCCTGCATGCCGTGAACAATATGCAAAAAGAAGAGCTTTTCTTTAACTGCAATCCTGCTATCTGCGGACGAGCTTCTCCGGCAGAGCAACGACAACGTAAATGGACTCAAAAGCTCCTCAGAGAAGCAGCTATAAGCGATAAATAAAAGTAGATTTTGAAGCTACATAATTATTTCGCATCACAAGAAGTTCTTTCGCGTCATTGTCCTGTTTTTGTTCTCCCATTTCTTTCGGAAACTAATCTCATGTTGTAGACTGCTTTATTTTCCTTGAATGCATCTTCAATTACCCAAAAAAAAAAAGAAAAAAAAAAATGCTACAGTACTATTTCAAATAATTTTTCCTAAATAATCACCTGTCCAAACACACCCATTTTTTCCCCTCAGGAGAATGCCATCACGCCAACCCGTAAATAAACTGGAACTTCGCAATCAATTAGACAACCAAGCAACGTCAAAATATCTTCACAAAACCTAGTGGTAGGGTTGTCTTGGACGATTTAAAAAATGCAGACATCGCAACAGGAATACAACTGGGGCACTATTCACAAAATATGGTAAAATTTGACCAAATATTTGGCGAATTGGGGGACAAAAGGGGGAGACTGTATTCTCGAGCTCATGAAAAATGTGCCACAAATTAATCTTTACTCTTGCTTTTCCAATTCACCCATCCGCTCTATGATAGCCTGCAGTCGTTCAAGATTGATATTAGTTGCCCAAATTTCCAACAATAGAAACTGCATAAGAATTTCAATATCATGGCTAGAAAATCATAATCTTGTTTAAACTTTTATTTTATTTTATTTTATCCCGTGTATTAACAGTTTACCCATGGCATCGTTTATCAACCTAAAGACTGCGGGGTTTAGGGGGTGGGGATGAGGGAATCAAGTTGATATATTAGTGCAAAGGCTTAATGATTCAAGAAAGGTAGGGATTACCTTCTTGCTTGTTTCTTGAAGTTCTCCGGCAAGAATGAACTCATCTAATATGAGATATACCTTCCAAGACAAAAAACAAATCAACGTCTCATACATAAGCAGGGCATATTTCATAAAAATTTTATTTTTATAGCCAAAAGAGCACAATGCAAAATAATGCACGTCATAAGTTTTGATATGTTAGAGCTTATTGGTTCACATACCAAATCTATTACAACTAGCATATTCATTGGGGCAAATCTTGCTACATACGTTTCAGAGAGATCTTTCAGGTAAAAAGCCCCCACATCACTACAATTGTACCATTCTCAAAAGATACTAATGCTGTGTTCTGCCCTTTTGGATGACATTAGAGCACATATTTTTCACATTAGCAGAAGTACATTTTGCACAAGTATGCCACAAACATAGCAAAATTCTACTGGGCCTTATGGTCTATCATTAAATTTACAGTATTCTACTAGTAAAGTTGTTATGAACTTAAAGGAAAAGCAAGAATCCAAAAGATTGTAATTCAATTCCACGAACATTATCCTGGGCATGAAATTGAAGAATGTAGTGGCCTTGTTAGAACAATTTTAAAACACAGAAGCAACTAAAAATTATGAAATGTCCATGTAGCAAATTAACAACTATTAATCACTCGTTCAACCTTCAAAACGGAGAAGAAAATGTGTTCTATCCGTACCAGCAAGGAGGTGTTTGCTTTGAACTTTACTTTGTAGTTTCCCAAGAAAGTCACTAACCTAATGCATTAAGCATGCAACAAGAGTTTCCATCTCCGATATATTATGTCGAAAAAGGTTGCAGCCAGATTGAATTTCACTTTCATAAATTAAAAATTAGCATTCGAAATCCAGAAAATCATGGTAGGCATTTTAAAAAACTTAAAGTATGCAGAAGAAAAAACGGAATCAGCCAAAAAATGTGCTCAACTGGACAACTAAATGATTTGCCCAAAAAAAGTAGAATTTTGAACTACATAAAAAGATAGATGACAAACTTCAAATCAAAACAAAAACAGATAAGTGATAACAGAATGCATCATGGAAAGTAAAATTTGACTAACCTTGTGAAAATTGAAGACCAAATCTAGCTCACATACGTTGCTGAAGAAATGATCAAGTATCTCCACAAATAAATGGATACACTCGAGATAAGCCAATTCATTATCTGTTATATCCACGCACAAGGAAAAAAACAATCCTGCATATCGCCTGTAGATCACCTTGTGGGTGCGGAACTGAGAGCAAAATCATGTAGAATTCATCAGCAGATCAAGAAGGTGATGAAAATTAACGTAAATTGTTAGCCAAGAGAAGTACAATGGAGATTGAAACAAACCATCCTGGTAAACACCAAAGACCAGAAGGTAATTCTATGCAGTTCATGCAATAGGAGAGGCAATTCTTCACTGGAAAATGCAAAACAGCCTCCTTTTGGGGTGCACAATTTACTGATTTAGAGGACTATCAGAACAGAAATGAATTCAGGGTAAACCTTACAAATTTCCTTTATGCGTAATGGTCCTTATAATTTTAAATTGATCTCATTTACATCCCATGCTGTCTATCTTCTTATCTCAAATGTGAAATGAAGTAACAAGTTTTAGTCAATGCACAATCATGTATGAAAGAAATAAAGAATAGCTTGATAGTTATTTATTAAAGTCTATTAAAATCTATTAGCCATATGAAAGTATTGCGATCCCTAGGCATATTTTCTGAAGCTGCAGCAGACCCAAGAATTCAGTCAATTATCTTCGTCACAACATGATTCATGTCAACTAGGCACATAACTCAGTGACAAAGGTTCATATTCTTGTCTATCTCTTTCTCTTTCTCTGATACAAACAACAAGATATAAACCTTTCTTTCCAATAATGGCATACGATAATGTCACATGCAGAGTAACAAAATGCAACTTAGATTAAAGTTAAACAGATAACTGAGCAACTATTACAACCACAATACAAGCAGATATGAACAACAACAACAGAAAAATTGAATTCTTAACGGATCTTAAAAGCCTAGGCAGGAACGTTACTCTTGCATGGGCAGCTACATTTTGCAACAATAAAATTTAAGAATTGCAGTAAAAAAAAAGAACTTCTAAAAGGAAAAAAAAAAAAGATTTAGATAATCAGTTTGGGTGGAGAAGGGGTTTCTAGTGCCGGTCATTGCAAGGTAATCATATATTAGCATTGCGAGTTGCCAAAATTTTTCTTAGTATTATAAAAATTCTGGTCTCTTGCTGTAGGACTAGCATTATAGAGACTTTAAGTTCAGTTATTTTGGATGTCCTTTGGTCAATGTCAAAAATGCCTAAGGCATCTCATCTAGTTTCTGTTCAAATTGCATTCATGTTTACAATATAATCTTGTCTAGTTCTACCATATTTCCAAGATAATACCCTAAATTTGACTGATACTACAATATCATCTTGTTATACATAAATGATCCGAAATTCTTTACCTTTTAGCTCAGGTTAGTATGTGATCAAGAAGATGAAACTTAGAAAATCAGAACCTTCAAAAGCAACTTAATAATTTCCATATATAACAGGATCGAAATACTTTACCTCTACAAAGTTGGTGAATTTCGGATCTCTGTTGACAACCAAACGGTGAACCTACCGGCCATATTACAAATGGAGATAATTAAAAGGAAGAAGAAAAGACTAATCTTCAATTGGAAATGAATGATAAGAGTGAAAATACCTCGTACTCGACTTTGTGCTTCTCGGATTCCTCGAGAGGAATGTAGTACTTGGCGAGACGAGTCTTGCCTTGCCTGTTCTGAAGCAATATGAATCGGATCTACCGTTGTCCAAATTTATGCACAAAAAAAAAAGGACAGAAAAAAGAGTAAAACTCTAATCAACCTGTTTATTTCCACAGTAGAAGAAATAATGGTTTGATTAATGTTACGAATAAAGATCAATTTTGTAAAATTTTCTTCATTTGCCTTAAATTTTTTTAAAAAATTACCATTTTTTAGGACAATGTTGATGGAGCTGGAGACGAAACCGGGCGACGGAGATGGAGGAGGGAGGCAAATCGAAGGGCAGCAACTTGAGAAAAGGGGAACTTTGGGAAGACAAGTCCAAGGTCAAAGCCGCTAACTGTTGACTAAATCGCAGACGGGCCGGGGAATAGCGTTCAAAACCACCATCTCACGTTGATTTCTTCGTAATCCACTTCTAAAATATTTCATGACCTTTATAAAATTCAATGGAATCTAACCCAAATTATATTTATTTTTTTCATAAAAAAGAAAGGTTTGACAAAATGTTATTAACTTAAATTTGTAAAAAACGTAAAATTAACATTTTAAAAGTGAATGACAAAAAAAATTCAATTAGTGAAATGCGATAAATATTTTGAACGATTTTCTATTTTTATTATTCATTTCTATTATTACCAAAATAAATAGTCTTTTGTTTAGATTGAAAAAAAAAAGAAAAGTGATTATTTCAAGCAGAAAAATAGAAAATCCCATCTAAACAGCAGTATGTTGGGGAAATTTCATGACGATATTTATTACTAGCTTATATCATCCGGCATCCATATTACTAGCTTACAAATTTTGGGTCTATCTAAAGAAATGAGATATAGGTGCCCTCACAGTTTTTTTTTTTATTTTTTTATAAACTTTATGTGTAATCTAATAGAGTAATTATCTTTTAAAATTGGAAGAGATGCCAGAGTGGACTAAAGAGGGAAGTAAGGTAACAATAATTATTACTGTATATTCACGTGATAAATTGATAAGTTAGGCACGATTTAAATATAAGACATAGTTAGAAAAACTAAAAAAAAAATTTCTACTTGCTAAGCAAGTCTTTTCCTGCATTTTTTTTTCTTTGAACTTTCATAACAACTTCTTGAAATAAACACTTAGAAATTGTAGGTGCTACAGGATTAGGAAAATAAATACTTGAAACACACTCATATAGCGCTGGATTAAATTCAGAACACCTGTTTTGGATAGTATTGCATTTGTCAGTTGGCACTCTTCTGATGTTTCAATCCCACAGGTCTTAGGATCCCATCCTCTAGACACAGCATAACTTTTTCCCAGCTTTTGCATATTAAATTAGCAATACTGAGAGAATAGCCTAGCAGCATAAAATCAAAAACAGTTCATGTTTACTCATAAACGGAAAAGCATTGAATTCATATTAAGAAGTACAGCAGTTGGTCATTTAACAGATTATATTTCACGATGTTGCAATCCCTATATCTGAATCCAAATGCAAATGCCTTCTCGATTCTCTGCTAAAGAGAGAATTTCTGAGGGGGGGAAAAAATAACCAGTCCAATGAATTAAAAGCAACACTGGCTTAAAAGTGGTGTCCATATTTCGAGTTTGCAGCAGCTAATAGGGCAGCACCAATTCCAGATCCATCTTTTGTGTGTTCAATTACTATGTTTGTAGAGGTTTGAGGTCCTAGAAGCTCTTGAACGGCTTCTTGGAGATACGTTCTGTATTGTGGGTAATGCTCATACAAGCCTCCATCCATCGCCACCACTGTTCTCTTTCCGAATATAAGACCCTCTGAATCCTCCTCCATCTTCTCAAGAATCCCAACGATTCCTGCACCAGCCAGTCGGCCTCCACGTTTCGCAATCGTGTCACATACCTCCACCACAATCTGCCTTGCACTTGCATTGGAACTTACCTGATGTCCAGATTAATAGTTAAAACATTGTCCAGTAGTATTGATATTGATATCAATAACAGTGTCAGCAGAAATGACTACCCTCTTTACCAGTGTTTTCGAATGAGAAACACAAATCAGCCATAAACCTTAAAAGCATTAGTAACTCCAACGGATATTGATTTAAACGCTACTGAAACAAATTAGATGCTAAAAATTTTCCTCGTTTAGTTACATAATGATTGCAAAGAATAATCATTTTTCGTGAGAGATGCATGATGCTCCTAGCTTGACTCATATTTTACTAAAGGTCCTTTGGAAAGTGTTAATCATCAGGAGATGCATCCACAGACAGTTTTCAATTTGACCAAAGCCAACGTAAAGTTGACAAATTCGAGTGAGGGAGACAAGATTGAAATTTTTTACCCCGACTACATCAAGGAGGATTGTCCCCACAACTTCAAGATCTTCCGAAGTGTCCTGCTGCATGGCACAAATATCTGGGGTCCTACAAGATACATTGCAGAGAGTGTATAAGCAAATATTGACTTGATTTTGGTCCAGGATTAAGTGACCATATCAACCACAAAATGACACAAGTCAGATAGCTTTAGTGTTGCAAAGACTAGTTTCGACTAAGTTCTTATGTGTTGAGTCATCACTATCAGTTAAAAAACATGTCATGAAATGATGAATTTGAAAATATAGTCATCCTATAAGCATGGAAAACAAATTGATAATTGTAATTTGCTTCAATAAAGAAACATAGGGTTTGTCACCCGCTAAAGTCAAGAACTGGAACTCTGGCAGCTTTCTATTAAACACAACTGATCCCTTGACTTCTTTCTTTCTTAGAATAGCACAATTTTCATACCTCATACACAACAACTTAAGAATAAACATGTCAACCATTGTCTGACTAAGTGCACAAGCCCTTCACTCTCATTTGATTTGAGCACGCTTTTAAAATGAACTATTGTTTTTTTCTGTCCGTTTCGAATCAAGTACAATTGTCATCAAAAATGAGACTGCAAGATTGACAATTGTCAACCATTGTGACAGAGTTTGAATATAAATAACAAACAAGTGAAAAGCTGAGATGCCTTGGATGATGTTACAAAGTGATTTCATCTTATTAAAGTTCGAATAGCCAAGTCCTAATTGCATAGCTTATTTAGCATATATCTGTCTCTGTGTTATCTGTGTCATTTGACTCCTTGATTGACAAATAAAGATGCTCACTGTGATAAATTGTGAGGTGATTAATATGTATGGAGATAATTCTCGCATTTATATTATATGTATGCCTACTAACCTGAGCATAAATGGAGTCAACAGTTTCTCTGAAATGGAGTCACCGAATAATTCACTAGCTCGAGCCATCTTGAGCAGCACTCTTCTTACAATTTCACCCAGGTACATACCAGAAATTGTTTTCTCAAATATCTATTCCAGTCAATCCTACGCTTTGTTAGACAGCTTGCAGACTAGTGAAATGGTACTACATTAGCATGTCCAGTGAAAAATAACCTAGTTTGTTAGCTAACCTGCTCACCAGGATTAATACTATCAGCATCCATCTCTCTATCAAACTCGGTCAAAGGAAGGCCATTTGAGAATGCTCCCCACTCAGTATTTATGATCTGAAAACACATTACAGCAAATAAAGTTGACGGTCTTAGATTATTGTGTTGGAGAATTTGATTTAACTACCGGAAATTGACAGACCATTCCTCCAGAAGTTGAGTTGTGGGACTGAAGCTTAGGAATAGCATCTTTGCGTTCTACATAGCAAGCATTAGTTCCAGTTCCTAGAATAACGGCAACCATTACATCGTCATCCCAGTATCTAGCTCCAGCAAGAGTTCCGACAGTATCATTAACCTAACTTGACGACAGACAACGTTGCTAAGAGATGTTAAAAATTGCAAGATAGTTGCCTATAAATTATCATTCCCCTCTTTTCCAGGCAACGAAGGAAGAAGATGAAAAGGTACCAGAGCAGAAACCCGCATATTTAATCCCTGCCTTTGCATGGCTTCATTCAGACATGCAACTACATCCTTCCCTGCCTGTGATGAGCTAAGCTTGTCTTAGAGAGCATGAACGATAATAACAGTAAAAAGAACTAAATCGAGACCAGCTCACCGATGCATAAGATAATTTAACATAGGCAGAAATAGTCTTTACTGTTATTCCTACAGGGAATTCATTGATTTAGTGAGGCAGATTGTAAATTTAATATGTAAATTCTTGGTAAAGAAGAACGAAAGCATAAAGTGCATACTCTGCAATAGAAAAGTCACAACTGTTCTTACTGGGAAATTTTTACTGGAAACCAAGATTTAATTCCAAGTAAACCTTCAGGAAGCGAAGGAGGGATGTATTACTTACATGAAGCTTAATTGAAAAATTTTCAAAAACAAATTGATTGGTAAGCACTGTGCTTACACAAGTCAAGAAATACTAACAGTTCCAGAGACTGCAAAACCCTTGGTCCATTTAATCAAGATGCCTGAGTCGACAGAAGTCTGCTTCACTGGAAAAGAAAATGTGAATCCTATTTCCCTTGTCTGGCAGTCTGGTAAATTAAACTCTCCACCCTCCTTCTCTGCGAACTTTGCCAGCACAGAAGCAATGAAATCAAATAGCTCCTAGAAAGTGTGGCACGTTTAGCTAAACAATGATGACAAACAATGACTTGTCGACAAGAATTTCTTATTAGTACAGAATCAACAAACCTCAGAGGTGCCAAACATCAATTCTGGAGGAATAGAAACTTGCTCGAACTCGGTGGCAATCACCCGCTCTTCCTTTCCTCCTAACTGGACTCTCAGCACCCGGAAATTTGTTCCGCCAAGATCCAATGCGTAAAACAATCCCTTCTCGTTTCTTAGAGAAAACAAACAGGCAAGCTTATCAATCTCTAGTTCCTAGCTACAAACACTACTAAAAGACTGAGTTAAAGAAAAGTGCATGTATATCATATGCTTTTCTAAATGGACCATTCTCTCCAAATTCATAATAATGCAATTGAAATCGAACTGCCTTCATTTTCTATAACTCCAAAAGTTTGAAACTAAACCATTTATTTGACCAAATTTTCTCTCTTTTCTTACTAGTATTACTGATGTACAGTACATCAAGAATATGTGTTTGGCACGCGGCAGTGCTGATTTCTGAAAACAAGCCAAGAATAAGTGAAAATTTGTCTAAGAATTGGGAAAATGACACAAGGATCAAATATAGTAAAATGACAAGGAACAGTGAACCATAGACCACAGAAGTCGAGAGAAATTTAACACAAGGAAAACTAGAGAGCAAGCAAATTGTTCACTTAAAACATACCCGGTTGGGAGCGCGTCAACGTAGCTGGGGATCATCGGGAGATCACTGCCACCATCGACAGCGAGGCCTGCCCGCATGACGGAGGCCATGGCGGCTGCCAGGTGGCGCAAGACTGGCAAGGGAGTAGCACAGTCCTCCTTCAACTTAGTTAAGATTGGAGCAACTGAGATTACATTAGATTGGACGGCCATGATCACCCGGGGCCGCGAAAATGAACCCAAAGCTTTAGCTGAAATTGCACTTCCATAGATGGATCGGACTCCCGGTGAGCCAACGGTGACTGACATTGTCGGTGAGATCAAGAAATATGTGATTCACAAGAAAGACAGGCTAGTGAAAGGGTTCGGTAGCTACTACTACAATTATGAATTATGAAGTGTTAAAACTGTGACCGTTACGTGAATCTTTGTGTCGTGATGGGAAGTTTGAACAGTCAGATTTGAGGACAACAAACAAGAAATTTTAAGAGTATAACTGTTTCTTCTGTGGGTAATTTTTGAGTCTGGCTCGTTTAGCTGACAACTTAGCTGGTCGTTTGTTTATTTGTTTATGACTTAGCTGGTCGTTAGTCTCATTGTTATTGTTAATGTGCGTGTATATATATATATATATATATATATATTTGATTATATTTTGGTAATAATTAGATTCGGATTAATTAAATTAATGTTGTGGGCCTGTGGAAAACAAGATTGTGCTGCGGGACCAGAGTCCAGACAGGTTTGAGGGTGCAATGGGCGGACAAGACGATGTTGATGCAACATCTCTACTTTGTTCGGACAGGTCCGAACTGTTGTTAGGAAAATCGTTCAGATAGATTTTATGTAAAGTATACGAGATGTAAATTTGTATGTATATGATGTAATTTGCTTTTAACAATGTATAATTATATAATAAAATTTTATGATTCTCACATATAATATATAAAAAATATTATATAAAATGTAATTTAGATCTTATTTTTTTTTAGGGATAATTGCAGAAACCTCCCCTGACTTTTATAGTAATAGCATTGATCTCCCTATCAATTTTGAAATAGCACTGACCTCCCCTATCAAAAGTTGGAGGCAATTTAATAGGCAAAAGTAGGTCAATTTACTAAAGTACCCCTGACATGATTTAATTTTACCAAATGAATGTGATGAGTACTTTCATCAAACCCAACAAAATATTTGTTAATAAAAATTACACTAAATTAACTATTTCTGCATAGTTTAACTAATTAACTAAATAACTAATAATCTAATTAATTAATAACTAATTATCTAATTAACTATTAACTAATTAACTAATTATCTAATTGTTAATAGTTATTAACTAATCAAACTATTTCTGCATAATTAAACTAATTAACTAATTATCTAATTAATTAGTAACTAATTTCTGTTTATCTAATTAACTAATCTCTATTTATCTAATTAACTAATTAACTAAAGCTGTTGTCTGTCCGAAACTAATAAACTATTTGCATGTTAAACTAATTAACTAATTAACTACCTAATTATCTAATTAATTAATTAACTAATTAACTAATTTTTGTTTATCTAATTAATTATTTATTTAATTAACTAAAGTTGTTGTCTATCCGAAACTAACAAACTATTTGCATGTTAAACTAATTAACTGCTTAACTAATTAACTAATTAACTAAAGCTGTTGTCTATCCTAAACTAACAAACTATTTGCATGTTAAACTAATTAACTAATTAACTGCTTAACTAATTATCCAATTAATTAATTAACTAATTAACTAATTTCTGTTTATCTAATTAACTAATTAACTAAAGCTATTGTCTGTCCGAAACTAACAAAACTATTTGCATGTTAAACTAATTAACTAATTAACTAATTAACTAATTAACTACTTAACTAATTAACTAATTAATTAACTAACTAATTAACAAATTATTTGCATGTTAAACTATATGCAGTACGCATTACCTATTTAAAGTATTGGCTCTTTATAGATATTTTACTTTCACACATTTAATTTATGATGAAAATATCAATGTTTGTAAGTAAAATTCAAAAAGTGTTACAAAAAATATCAATATTCTTACTTTCAAACATTTAATTTATGGCCCTATGGCCTTCCCTTTTTGTAAAAATATTACTGTAACACTTTTTGAATTTTACTTACAAACATTGATGTTTTTATCATAAATTAAATGTTTGAAAGTAAAATACCCATAAAGAGTCGATACTTTAAATAGGTAATGCATACTGCATATAGTTTAACATGCAAATAGTCTGTTAATTAGTTAGTTAGTTAATTAGTTGATTAGTTAAGCAGTTAAGCAGTTAATTAGTTGATTAGTTAAGCAGTTAAGCAGTTAATTAGTTAATTAGTTTAACATGCAAATAATTTGTTAGTTTCGGACAGACAACAGCTTTAGTTAATTAGTTAATTAGTTAAGCAGTTAATTAGATAAATAGAAATTAGTTAATTAGTTAATTCATTAATTAGTTAATTAGATAATTAGTTAATTAGTTAATAATTAATCGGATAATTAGTTAATAGTTAATTAGTTTAACTATTAACTAATTAGATAATTAGTTAAGCAATTGTCAAGCAAATAATAATTGTCAAGCAAGAAGAGGGCAAAATTGGAAGAAATTTCTTATCTCACTTCTACAAAAGCTGTCAGGGAGGTTTCTGCAACGAATTGTTACTGTTCAGGGGAAGTGAATGCAATTTCTAAACCTAGAGGGGAGGTCAGTGCAAATGTCAGAAATCTCAGGGGAGGTTTCTGCAATTATCCCTTTTTTTTAATCAAATCTTGGCTATGAACCTTCAGGAACAATGTTTCGTGCTACAACCGTTCATGCCCCTCTTCCACTTTGTTCTTGTTTGGATCCGATTTTTTGATGATTTCGTTGACTCCATTGCACATCATAAAGAATTTCAAGGATTGCTCAACGAGGAATTGCCGCACGAAGAGAACAATGGTACATTGGGGCCTCGCGCTCTAATTTGCATCGTAGTCTTTCGGAGAAAATTTTTTATTTCTTTTGTAAACAAATTTCCACATAAAAGTCTTTATTTTTACACTTCAACCGGGGCGCTTGAATTGCCTCTCTCATCGTAGATTACCAAAAAAGAAAACAAAGGTAGAATGCATAAAGAGTATCAGAAAACATCAAGAAAGTATCTCGCATCATTAATGTCACGGTTATGTCACTTATGTATAGCATAAGTAGCACGTGATTATAATAACATCAAGAAATGCTGACTTTATGCCAACGTGAACAAAGTTAGCATTTCATTTAGAGTCAATTTTCCCCCTCTTGTTCTTGCTCTCGTAACTTCCTCTAATTCTTTCTTGTATTAAATTGCATAATTTTTACCTCCATCCAATTCGATCTAGAAGTGAGAATTACTCTCTCTAGTTTCGTTGATCCAATTGATTCTTTCTCCAAACAGGTTAAAATAAGATTAGAAGTAGGAGTAGTTTCGCAAGAGTTAACATTGACAAAAATAAAATTCAAATCACACTCCTGTCTTTCGTTTTAAAGTTTCTTTTCCCTAATATCCAATATTCCACAAAATAAATGACACCAATTCATTCCGAAATAAAGGCATCACAAAACCTTCCCATTCTCATAGGGCCAATCACGCAAAGAATAACAGTGACGGTCGCGCCGCAAGACAGACCTATAGATGCAATTGGTGGGCCAAACTGTTGGATCGTATTAGTACCAAACTATCTAATATGGGCCCCCGGGGAACCAAGAACAATGTAATCCTGAAAGCCCATCTGCCTCTGGTTCACCGATCACCAGCTTGAGCTTCAAAAATAGCAAGGACAATTCTCCAGTGAAGTAGACGCGAAGTAACGAAGCTTTTCACATGAATATATATATTTAGTAGTGACAAGTAATATTTTTCACTCTCCATTAAAAGGCTTCGACAAGTCATTCCAACGATTCTATTCTTCTGTCTTGCTCTCTCACTTGTAGATACAGAGACAGCGACAGCCAAAAGAAAATTTGAAGAAATTATAGAAGGCTGATATATATATATATACATATATAAATACACATATTGTTGGTGAAAATGTCGAGAATGAATCAAGGTGGCGCAGATGAGGAGGGAGTGATAATGATGAGGAAGGCTGAGATTGACACCAGTGCTCCTTTTCGTTCTGTTCAGGAGGCTGTAATGTTGTTCGGCGAGAGAATTTTGGCTGGCGAAGTCTATGCCAACAAACTCAAAGAGGTAATTAATCATTGGCAAGCATTGATTAACTGTTTAGCATTTACCAGTCAAACTTTGATCTTGAGGTCCTAATTGAGATATATGGCCCAGTATTGTGTATGTGTTATTCTTAATCAAAGTTTGTTCAGAGAATTAAGTGATCATTGTACTGAAATCCAACTTCTTGTCATCTAATTAAGGAAGGCAATTTCATTTTCCGACTTTCCATTTGGGCCACGACGCGACGTTTACAGAACTTGTGCTACTTGTATTTATTTATTTTTGACAAATTCCATAACTTGATCGCGTTGAATTTCAGAAGGACGCAAGTATTTGATGTGTGATAATAATTCTTGAATCAACTACCATCACCTTGCATGTATCTCACCATCTATATTGTGGAAAAAAGGAACAATATATATTTAGGTTCTGCTTCTTTACACTTTGTTGATGACGACATTTATGCCAAAAAGTGCAAGTTTGCTTCAACGTGAGTACAAGCGCTTTTTATGGTTTTGAGTAATTAACAATGGTAGACCAGTGTTTCTTTTTTTCTGGTCAGACCAAATTGTGTTGGAGGAAAAGTATATTCCTAATTGTGTTTCAAAATTGGAGCAGATGCATGATGGAAGCATCGAGAATGGTCACGCTCCTTCAAGGCTTGGAAATATCACGGCAGAGCTAGAGGAGACAAAGCAAAGTCTCCAAAAGGCACAAGCAGAAAGCTTGGTCATGGCTACTTGCCTCTCTTCTTTACAAGAAGAACTTCAGCGGACAAAAAGAGAGCTCCAACACCTAAAAGAAAGAGAATCCCAGAAAAGGGCCATCGAGCTTGAGATTGAAGATCTCAAGTTTGTTGAGGATATAAAAGATGAAGAAGAATTTCAAGTCAAGATCACAGAAACTATGATCCACCAACAACAAAACGTGGAGTTTCAAAAGAGAAGATATGTAACCTTCGCAGATCCACCATCTTTAGCCCAAGTTGTACCACCAGCTGATGCTCTACTACAGAGGCACCCTTCTCTGAGGAAGAGTAAAAAGAAGCCTTTGCTCCCGCTGATCAAGGGCATCTTTAGGAAGATAGGCAGCTCTGGAGTTGGACCGGCAGGAGCTTGATCATGAAAAGCACACATGCCATTCGATCGGAAGAGATCAAGGACTCATTTCCCACCATAAGAACATTATCTTAAAGTTTTTGACACCAAAACGAAGATGATATACGTACAATAGTGTAATTAATTTATATATTCCCAGATAAAATCTCAAATAAGGTATAAGAACAGTGGAAGTTATTGTAATTTTGTCTATTGATTATGATGCTATAGTGTCCGATAATGGATTTTCTTCCCTGGTGGGGAATTAAAATTGAATTATGTGTTTCCCTTTTATAATTCTACGAAAACTTGAGCAAGATTTTGACGGTAATCTCTCCTTGAATCTATGAGAATTAGGATATGTTTCGAGATGCGTGGTTGAATCATGTAAGACCAAGTGAACCTTTTTCCCCTTGTTTCCCCTGATCATATCATGTTACTAACTTACCATGTTAGTTTTACTTTCAAGTTGCTTCGCTTAGGCACGGGCTATAATGTGGATATGGTAGTACTAGACGCTCTTTGAGGACAAAACCATCTTCTAATATTTGTCATACACATAGGGCATTGTTGCAGAAAAAAAAAATTAAGGCTGGCTTCATATGGTTTTGGAAAAGTTCAGTGGGCTTATTCAAAATTATAAAAGTTTCTAGGTGACAAACTACGTATCGAGGAAATGAAAGGCAATAAAATCTTATTAAACGTAATAAGAAATTGTTATAAAATCAGGTATTGTATAATTGGTGCCCTGTCAACAAGCGAGTCACGAATGTCTTCCATTTGAACTGCAAAGGATAACTCCTTCTTGACCAAATTGTGAGTACTGACGGCCTTCAGTCCCTAGCTAGCTAGCTGTAGTCTGTCGGCCCCCGACGAACTATCAAGAGAATTTTGTTCTCCTGTTCAATTTATTATAGTGCCGTTTTTAATTTTTCTTAGGAGAACTGAAGATGGAATAATATTAATAGAATTCTATCTCATCTAATTTAAACTGTATATGTCAATAGCAGGTTGTTCTAGTTCCACTCTACCTTGAGTTTTACTAATGAAGAACCAAAGCCATGAGAAGAAATCTATCAAAAGGCACATGAAATACCGTGCACGTTCGTACACCAAACGTTTTCATACAATAGAAGCTTCGATGGGACAATCTATAATGTACATAACACGGGGAACCTTCTGTTCTTATTTTGCAATAGATCACTAGCCCACAAGGTAATAAGAAGCTGAGAACTTCACCAAGAAGTGTTAAACAGAAAAGCTGCCATGATCTTGTGTATTATTATCACGTACATACCCAAGGTTGGATGATTCTCCAAAACGCGAAAACATCACACCATAAAATCGGAGTTGCGGCCCGAAAACAAGCCCTGATGGGACTTGTTCAAGAACTCGATGCAATCAGCAATGGCTTCGTTGTGGTGAGAGTTGGAAGAATAGTAAGAGCTGCATGAAGTCTTTGGAGGATCAGGCCGCGTGTCACATGATTTACGTCTAGGTGCTGAACTTGACGTTGTTTGTGAACCTTTAGAAGAAGAGGAAGAAGGGATCGAGAGAATGAAGCGCATTAAACTTTTGCGAAAGCGATCAAACAGCTTCATTTTGAAGGTGGAGAAACTGAATTTCGCCCGACGAGAAATAGAAGAAACCCTAGCACTAGCAGGTCTTTTATGGTTCTGATGAAGTTGAAGGCCACCACCGCCACCAACGACTTCAATAACAAAGCTCTCTTTCTGCGTCCTATGCATTCTAATTTCTATCTAGAAGCTAGACAACAGGATAGAAGATATTCCCCTGGAAGTGAAACGCTATCATGTCTATCATATGGGGAATAAAAGGGTGATGTTTCCCAAGATCGGTTTTATTCTACAATAGTTGTATGTGGAGATGATGACCGAAGGGAAGCGCATATTAATATTAAGAAGCAAAAGATGTTGTCTCAACCATGTGACTAAATCATTTACATGGGCTTCCAATGTCTTTACCAAATACTATAGTTTAATACGTTTCTGTCACAATCTTCAATCGTAAGCACTCTCTCAAAACACTCCACCCCCCTCAAAAAAAAAAAAAAAATGTTGAACCAATTGATTATTAAGCTCGTAACAATTACAATCTCAAACCTTGCTTTCCATACCAAAATAGAAAAATTCCCCGAATTCTTTTTTGTCTAATTTGAATGTCAAACTTTCAGTTTTGTTGCGCCTATAATTATGCATGTCCTTGACGTCTTGCCCTATTCTGAATCCTTGCAGCACGTATTGATAGAAAAACAGAAGCCACAAAAGGGGAAAAAAAAAGTTTTGGATGGGGGATTAATACAAGAATGGCCGTACAACAAATGAAGGACAAGTATACAAGAAGATTCAAGTATGCATATTTGGAGTTGAGTTAATATTTTAAATATTTCATAGGTAATTTCGGAGGTATCGATCTCTTCGAATTCATGATGAATATAGGATTAAGCATGCATAAAAATGGTTTATCCAAAGTTGAGAATCTAACTTCCGTCGTTGTCCTTATCAAAGTTTCATATCCGAAAGCAGCAGATGAAGTTCAATGTCTTATTCTGCAGATCCGACATATATTTGTAGCATCAAATTTATGGTTCAAGAAGCCTATGTGACTAATCGACTTCTGGAATAATTAAGCACCGTGATTCTAAAGCCCCTCATGGAAGCTAAAGCTTTATCAAAATAATTGAGTTTCAACAAACAACAGGGGAAATGGTCCAAGAGGCAAACAATTGAGACAAGCTTTATCAAAATAATCGAGTGTTAACAACCAGCAGGTAAATGGTCCAGAGGCAAACGATTGAGACAAGCTTTATCAAAATAATTGTGTGTTAGCAAACAGCAGGTAAATGGTCCAGACTCCAGAGGCAAACAATTGAGACAAGCTTTTATCAGCATAATTGCATAAGGAATTAATCTACCATAACACAGAGACTTTTACCACTCAACATATATGATGAGCGACTATCTTTGATTGTTTATCCCCTAATCATGTACTCCTAGGGGATGACTAAACAAATCAGACTTTTTACTTGTGGGTCCTTGTGATATCTATTCATTTAGTTTTATATATTGGTTCGCAGGACCACTGTGATGCATCAAGCCCATTAGAAAACGACGTTGTCCAACCTTCGTTTCATTGTCCGACCCTTTTTTTCAATGGTACACTTTATTAGCTCTTTAAATAAGTTTGTTTGTTTCATGATTATTTTTATACCTACAGCTACAATGACGCTTTCAAAACAGGGAAAAGAAAAGGTCTAAAAACGACGCTTTGCCGCTAATTTGACAAGAAGGCAATTAATTGGTCCTTTCAAATAGTGGTGGCAATCGGGTCAAAAACGGATTGGCGGATCGGGTTGAGATCCGGATACAACAGAAAACCTGCTAACCCGAACGCGACCCGTCAACCCGAAACGGGTCAGTACCCGGAAATTTCGGGATGACAGGCCAACCTGAATGACCTGAAACATAATTTCAGCTTATTAATTTACCGTTGTAGTTTCTAGGGAAAATTGTAGAAACCTCCCCTGAGATTTCTGACATTTGCACTGACCTCCCCTATCAATTTTGAAATAGCATTAACCTCCCCTAGAAAAAGTTGAAACCAATTTAAAAGGTAAAAGTGTGTGAATTTACTAGAGTACCCCCAATTGTATTTGATTTTACTAGACGAAAGATTTGAGTACTTTCATCAAAACCAACGTTTAATTTGTTAAACAAATTAAACTAATCAAACTATTTCTGCATAGTTAAATTAATTAACTAATTAACTATTAACTAATTAACTAATTAACTAATTAACTAATTAACTAATTTCTATTTATCTAATTAACTAATTAACTAATCAAACTATTTTCGCATAGTTAAACTAATTAACTAATTAACTAATTTCTGTTTATCTAATTAACTAATTAACTAAAGCTGTTGTCTATTCGAAACTAACAAACTATTTGCATGTTAAACTAATTAACTAATTAACTGCTTAACTAATTAACTAACTAATTATCTAATTAATTAATTAACTAATTAACTAATTTCTGTTTATCTAATTAACTAATTAGTTAATGCGCTAATTGGTTAATTAGCTCCACAGGCCAACAAATTGGTTAAATAGCACATTAAATATAAAACCTGCCAGTTTCCCCTAAAGAGTTGGTATGTTTTGGGCAATTTTTTTTTTTTACTTTCACATATTTAATTTATGTTAAATACAAAACATACTAGTTTTCCTTTGGGCGCTATTTAACCAATTTTTTCCATAAAGAGCTGGTATGTTTTCCATAAAGAGTTGGTATAAAACATACTACAAAACTTGCCAGTTTCCCATAAAGAGCTGATATGTTATGCGTTATTTAACCAATTTTTCATATTTAAACAAATTTATGAAAATTAAAATAACGTATTTGAAAGTTGCATTTTTATTTGGAAGAACGCATTCCTTCGATGCGTTTTTCACCCTTTGGGAAGAGACTCAAAAATCACCACCCTTTAGAAAGTTAATTTAAAAATCGCCACCCTTTATTTTCTAATATTAATTTTTGTTATGGTTTATGATTTTCTTATATTTTATAAAAAAAGTTAATAACTATTGTACTTACAATTATGGAGATGTTAATTTGTCGTATGTGTAATTCTTTTGTTTTATAAGAATTGTTATATCAGGAGTAATTTTGAAATTTAATTGCATTTAATTCCAAAACACTCATCAAACCAAGCTAGATATTGGAATGAAAAATATGTTGCATTTATACCCCCTGAACTTGCTTGATCCTTAATGCCTATGCTCCTTCTTTGTTAATACTAATTGTCAAGCAAGATCAGGGCAAAATTGGAAGAAATTTCTTATCTCACTTCTACAAATAATTTTTTAATGGGACATCAAGGCTCAGGGGAGGTTTCTGCAACGAATTGTTCCTGTTCAGGGGTGCTGAATGTCATTTCTAAACCTAGAGGGGAGGTCAGTGCAAGTGTTAGAAACCTCAGGGGAGGTTTCTGCAATTATCCCTAGTTTCTAACAGAACCAATTTTGCACAAGACTAATTGCATAATCAAGTAATAAAAATTTCGATAAATCAATTTCAAACCAAATCTGAAATAAATTAAAACACCATAAAAGTGTTTTATCCCAAACCAGATATAAAATAAATTAAAATACTATAAAAATAAAAAATAATGTAATATATCATTTATCCAAACATAATAATTCCAACTTCACATAAGTTAAACAAATTCATTTAGAATTAAGTAGTTAATGCCTTTGGGGAAAAAAGAATAACTTAGTTTAGTTAGATAAAATATTTTTATATTTATTTAATTATTTTTAATTTATAAACGGGTTATTGGGTCAACTCGTGGGTGACCTGAATTTGACCTGTTCTTGTTTTTTTTTTTTTTGGGTTCATCAAGTTCGACCCGATTCTGACCTGAACCCACGAAATCTCAATCCAAACCCATTAATTTCGTATTATATTCATGTTGTATTTTCAAATCGTGTCGAAAATTGCCACGCCTGCTTTTAAATCCAAAAAAAAAAAAAAAGTTGGCAATAAGTCCAGATTGGCCCAGTGAGCTGAGAGTACTTGTCACATCCGCCTTTTCTCCAGGCCCTCAGTATTGCCCAAGCGCAGGCCCATAAGTAACGTTAGTTGCTATGGTTTCATGCATTAAAACTCAAAAGCCATCAAGAACCTATTATTATTTCTTGGAGTTTCATGAGTTATGCTACAATCTTCTGTTACGGCACGCGGTACATCTACGAAGCTCCACTCCGGAATCGACTGCCAAGCATTTTTATCAAACTATTTCATGTCTCACTTCCTATTCCATCGTTGACACATCTCCAACAACATCTAGTGGTGTAGTCAAGAATGTCGAAATTTATCGCATTTATCCCTTTAATTTATGGAACTTACTTGATAAATAATTAATAGGTTATGTGGTGTAGTTAAGAAGATCGAAATTTTGTATGTCAACTAACTTATTGAAACTTGAACTCTAATTTTTAGCGAAAACGAATGATGAAAACCATCACCAAATGAATCCTTTCGTCAAATTAATAAGACAAAACAAAAAATGAATCCTCGAATTTCAAGATTGCAAAACAATTGCCATCGACGAATAGTTCATGTGATCATTAATTCTTCAAAGTCCAGATCCTTGGGGAAAGTTTCAAACTAGAAACTTTTCCTTGCAAGTAAACTTTCAACATAAATCCCAGCTGCAACTATGCAAAGTATGCACAATGCAGGTTACTGTAGTGCCTGACCCGATTGAAAAGCAGGTCACCTCTTCTATTATTAGCAATGTTTTGAAAACCGGACTGGAGGCATGGCCGGTTCGCGGTTCACCTGCAGTGCCCGACCCAATTGAAAAGCAGGTCACCTCTTCTATTATTGGCAATGTTTTGAAAATTGGACCGGACTGGCCGGTTCGACCGATTGAACCACGAACCGGCGATGCCTCCGGTCCAATTCAATTAAAAATCCAAAGAATTAATTGAACCGGTCAAAACGGTAAAAATCAGGAGGTTCAACCGATTTTATTAAGTATTTATTTTTTAAAATAAATATTTTAGTTTTATTCAAAATGTTTAATACTAAAATGAATAAAAAATTATTAAACCTTTGAACCGGTTGAACTAGAAGGTTTTCCGGTTCACTTCCCAGTCCGGGTTTAAAAACATTGATTATTAGTCTCAATCGATAGCAACATGCTTTGCTTGGAGACAATGCAAAACGTTCGGACTTAAATACGTATATAGGACCTTCTTCTACAGTATTAATTTTGCATCTTCTTCTGTCTTAAACTCTGAATGGTTGCTTTTAAATCGCATATTCCTGTTCGTGTATTGATCTCTTCTTTTATGTCTGCACTTTCTTTGATTGTTCCAAGGATCACATGCAATAACCCGTGTGTGCAAATGCAACGACACATTAAGCTTGTTCGGCCTTACCTTTGATACAGAAAGAAAGGAGCTTGCAGGCCACCAGGAAAGCAAGAGGCCTGTAGGAATCAACCCCGTCTTTTGTCCAGATACATCCTTTAGATTCCCATTCTAATTTTCAGAAAAGAAAAGAAAGAATAAAGTAAACTAGTACTACTAGAAGAACCAATATTTTTATTTTTTTTACCAACAAAAAATAAAATAAAACCTCTTATTGCCTTCCATTGCTGATGGGTACCGGGCAAACTTTTAAATTTTTGGGAGAAGTTAAAGAGGGAGGGCCAATGATTACTGCAGCAGATGGGGTTGGGGGACAAATAGCAGACGCCATTTAGATTTAGGACAGTCTCGCAAGGACACTGCTAAGCGCTACCTAAGAAATCACGCGAATCTCAGTCGTCTAACAAATACTACTACTACAAGTGAGATTAACTACTACTGACAAAAAACGGGAAGTTTCTGATGGGTGTACGAAATTACTTTAATAATGCTAACCATCATTTTCCATCTAATTTCATGTACGACCTCCTGCATGTTATTCCGCGACCGCAGTAGGTAGGTACACATATTGTAGTACTAGTATTAAACACTGAAGGACGTACCTAACCCCCCATGCAAGTTTCTGATTAATAGGGTAGTTGGTTAAAGTTTAATGTATTAATTGGTGGAGATCTAAGTAATCAGCTAATGGACAGATAAATTTACCTTATCTTGAATTCAGAGACTTGGAATTTTAACCAGAAAGAAAGAAACTAGGAGAGTAATGACGCTGCAGCATATGCCGATGCACGGATGCATGTGCGCGCAATAATATCTTTCTGAGAGAGAAAGAAAGAAGGGAAGAGTGCAAATGCGATTGGTCTCTCTCAGGGATCACTAGGATGTGCTTAATTTTGCTCTAATGATCAGTCTCTGGTCAAACTCATTTTTCTTCCATATTCCCACTTAATGGTCATCCCGCGTGCCCCCACCACGGCCCGTTTTACCGCAGCTAGCAAGCATAGTACTATGTGGACATGGTGCCAGCTCCCTCGAAATACTATGGGGTAGTAGAATCAAACTAAGAGAACATATCACTATGAAAATATTACGGAGGTGAGATACTAATCAGTGTTGCAGATTTGTTTGGATAGAAAAATTTTTCATTTTTCGTAAATACAATTATTTTACTTCACACACATCAAGTCGTTACAATATATCTTACGACTAAGATTTTGCACTCTTTTCTCCTAAAAATCGAGGTATCAAAGGGACAAATGTAATCGTCAAGATAAGTAATTAATGGGATTCCCGGTTTTTGCCAACAAAGGCAAACCCAACGGTTGTGTGAAAAGCGGATTAAAAGACAACCCGTGTATTAACTCCAATGTAAATCACAAATTAACCTGAAAAGAAAACAAAAGGCACAAATTATTCATAAAGTGGGGCAGTTGAACCAGACAAGGCTCGTCAACCTTTTCCTCTTTTGTAAACAATTTGACAAGTAAATGCCACCCAGAAAGCATCTTGTTATGTACAACACCGAGAATGGTCCATCTCCTAGCCATCTGTAGTCGTAGATTTAGTTTATTATTCCTTTCTTTTTCTTTTTCTCTTCCCTCTGTTTTCTTCCTCAGACTTTGGAACTTTTCTTCCCAACAAAAACAGTTGGGAATATGGATAGCCACAGTAAAATGGTAAAACTACAATCGCGTCGTACAATACAACACAGAAAACTACGTGAGAAAACGCCAAACCTAAGATTCAAGGGCTTTGTAGATCACTACGAAACAAGGTAGGATAGCCCTGGGATTAAATACGTAAAGCTCCTCGAGATTCGAGTACACTCCGGCGTACCCGGCTACCGAGTCGTATGAGCCGGCAGCCAACGTGCCAGCATCGTCCTCCTCCACCGCCGCATCATCCGCCATGCGCTTCACCCTCCCTGCTATTACACGGCAAACCAACATCGCTCTCCGGCCACCGTCGGAGCCCAGGCCAAGGCAGTCGTGGGCCCTACCACTGCTTGCGGTCGTGCGGACTCCACTCGACTTGTTACCTTGGAAGCCGTGCCGGATGATAGTGCATACTCCACAGCCGGGGACTAAGCCGCACAGGCTGGAGGACCCGCGTGCGCCGAGCGAGCAAGTGAGGCTGGTGCAGTGGAATCTTAGCAGCTCGTTGCCATCGGCGGCGCACCGGGGGTTTTTCTTGCTGTTGCTGTTTGCACGTATCTTCACTGCATCTCTGCAGTCCTCGAACCGTTGGATCGTGCGTTGAGTGTTGTGGACCTTTAGGATCCGTTCGATGCTGCAGATTGGATTGTCCTTCTTGAGCCAGCTTGATTTGAAGATTATCTCCACGATATTGCGGCTTGAATCTTCGGGTCCCAGCTCACCCACTGTAGCGTGCATGCACATAAGTAAATAACCCTTTCCTTTTTTTTTTTGGGAAAATATCCCCACAAAAATAGACTAATTGCAAATTGATTTGCATTAAGGATTTGAATAAATCTTGTATGCACTAATAGGTTGCTGGATGCATCCCACATATACACCCAAAAAAAAAGGTTCAAGTTCAATTTGTTAGGAAAATAGCCCCACAAAGATAGACTAATTGCAAATTGATTTACATTAAGGATTTGAATAAATCTTGTATGCACTAATAGGCTGCCGGATGCATCCCACATGTACACCCGAAAAAAAAGGGTTAAAGTTCAATTTGATATCATATGCATCCATGCTCGTTTCTATAGTATATATAAAATTAATTCTTAAAATTTTAACTTTTCCTTTTATATATATAATACATAGTTGATATTGTGGCAACTGAAAGTTTAATGCCATGGCAATTTTGTTTTAATTACCAAAAATACTCTTCTAGGATTAAAATTAATTTAGAAAAAATCAGTGTGGCAAAGTGAAAGCCAATGTCACCTGCATATGTTTCAAAACTAGTTTTACAAGCAAGGAGAATAGTTATATGGAAGGGAAGAATTGTAAGATTGAAAAAGAGCTTCTCAAAAAATATGAGACTCTTATATAGAGGTAATTCCCATTTCCTAGAAATGGAATACATGCCCACTCATAATATCTTGAAGTAGAAGAGGTAGGAGAATTTGGTTCTCTTCAGTAAATTTTTTCTGCATTTTTAATAATAAACATCTCATCTAGATGTATGATGTAATGTATGACATGTGTCATCATTTATTGAAAAAAGATATAATCATTTTAAATTTGATTAATTATTATTATTATTAATAAATGAAAATATATATCATGCATCCAAATGTGTAGTACAAAAAATGAAAAATAGAGAAAAAATCCACTGATAAGGGGCAAAGTCCGAGGTCGTAGAGCACACAAGAATCAAATGGTACCCAAAAAAAAAATGAAAAGAAAATCCTAATCAGCCATTGACCTATATTAGAAGGTTAGATCATCCAAGCAACACGTAGAAAGCAGACAATAATAATTGTTGACCAATAACAATCAGCCACGGTCTGAACGTCGGGTACTTATCGATTTTATGAGGTGACAACTGTAAATTTGTACCCGATGGTCCACAGCACAATGAAGTTGGCGAAGTACTGGTGTCTGTGTAGCAGAAAAGGGAAGGCAAATGCTTATAATGAACCATAAATGTCGTACTATCAATTTTTAATATGGCCATAAGATAGCAATTAATGCCGTTTGCCTTGCACTAGCAGCACATTTTCCCCCCAAAAACTTTGGAGATTCAATTTTGTTTGAGGTCAACCTCAATTTAAGGAGTTCTCAACTTTGTACAGTGTGATGCTTCTAATTTTCCGGACAAGATAAATTGATCAAAGTCTTAGAAGCGAAATGAAGAGGGATCCTATAGGTATAATTGTACTAACAATCGATCTAATACCAACCCTAGGGTATTGTATTACTTCCTCCTACATAACATCTTTACCAACACAAAACAGTATTCTCTTTCTCCTAAAAAAGTTTTTGATTTTTGTTTTGCTGTAGAAAAAAAAGTTTTTGATGTTGCAGTTGACACAAATTTCAGCAAAATGAACAGTCAAAATAGTGGCACAAGAAAACCAAGTTGAGAAAAGCTTGGTCATCACTCGTCTCCATCTTTCGTTCAAAGAGGGCATCCTCATATTTATTGCTAAACTGAATTTCATCTGTGTCACCATGAATAGAAGAGGAAACTATGAAAATTAGTAGTTTTAGTACGAATGCTGTTGCAAAACCATAGACTAGAAGGGATAGGCTCACAAGACATGATTCCAGCCTTCTATAGGAGGGTCAACCTAGCTAAAATTATACACAGTTAAAAATATAGAAATGGTAAAAACGAAAGAAGAAGAGTACCAGCATGCCTGACCGCTTGATGATGCTCCAAGCTCTCAATTTTTGGGAAGACCTCTCCGCATTCAGAGCAAGCACATATGGTTGTCCTTGGCAAAGGATACCTGCATAACCCCCCCCAAAAAAAAAAAACCTTCAATTCTCAAGACAGAAAATAAAAAATAAAAGTAATTGTAGTTAAGCAGCTATGCCTTATGACCTGCTAGGATCAACTATGGTGTGGCACTCATAACATCCAGAGAGCTTTCTGAATTGCATGCCTCTACAGGACCCATTGTTGTACGTCACACTAGTACCGTTTGATCTGAGTGAGCTTGAGAAAGACCTGGAGGATGATCCATGAGAAGATTTCTTGCTAAGAAGTCGCGTTTCCTGTCCAACGCTACTGCTTTCAGGAGAATTATCAGCTCTGTGGACCACCCTGCTCGTGTTCCCATAAACAACATCCCTGAAAGAGCATATTGAGCTGCAAGACCCCAACTTTGGGATTGAGGGATCATGAACTTTTGACCCTTCGATCTGCTTGCAAGTCAACAAGTTCTTGAATTGGTCCCACGATGATGGTGGCTTCTGAGGTTGTTGCTTTTTCCTGCGTTTTGATGGATGTTTCTTGTTATTATGACTGGTCTTCTCTGATGGCGTCTTCCGTGGTTCTGGTAAGGAAGTGAGCAGTGCCATGAAAAGTAGAGCTACAAAACACAAGCGAAGTTGTGGTAATGAAGAGGGACCTCTCTCATTCATGGAATGGAGAGAAAGAAAGAATATAATGGGGAAATTGGTTTTTAAAACTTGGAGACTTGAGAGGGAGGACGTTTCTTTAATCGAAGTGGGGAGGGATCCAAGATGGGGCAGCAGGGAAGGCAAAGAGAAGTTGGCCGGGCCTCGTTTTCGGCTGGGGGAGTCAATAATGTTTCCCCCTTTTCTCTATTCCAATATGCTCCTTCACTTTTACTATTATCCCGTAATTACTTGATTTGTCTAATGTACTTTTAATCAAACTTCTTTACAGGGGTCCAATTACTCTTTGCTCTTTTTTTTTTCTTTTTTTTTTTTGGTGAAAACGGCGTAATATATAGACTCTTTGCTCTTTACTCGTCGTGTTTGTCATTCTATTTGCCCCTATACCTCAGAATTAACACGTAATCTCTTCATTTGTCTAAACTGCTGACAGTCAAACCTCCTATGCAAGACTGTAAAGACGTACAAAGAAGCTGATTAAAAGGATTTTGTGTCTACTTGATTAGACTTCCATAATCATAAACATCTTTAATTTTTCAAATGTGCTTTACCTTGCGGTTTGTCCTTCCTTAGTAATCCATTCGGGTTACATATTAAAGATTAAAAGCAAAAGCTTATAATCAAACCTACTTTATAATCTCTGCTCTCATTAGATTTGACATTTCAGGAGACCAAGTCAAGCCATTGCACATCAAGTGGTAAGGACTACTCGATTAAGCTGGACCCATCATCCAATTTATGAACCAATTTATGAATTTGGGTATGAAGAGCAAAGCGTGTGGAGGGGTTAGGCCGGCTAACTTCGCTTGTGCGTGCAGGTAGTCTGCTTTTATATGGTAAATTTTATAGCATTTTTTTCTTCTTTTGATCTTTTTCTCTTAATAATAGTAGCGAAGCAAGAAAAGAAAGAAAAAAAAAAAAAGTGGCGAAGCAAGCAAGCTAGCAGAACAGGATTTGCCTTGCATCGGAAAGGCATTATGTCATTTTCTTCCTGTCATTCTAAAAGAAAAACAGTGGAAGGCCTAGGGATACCAAATTGACGCCTTTGCTTTAAGGTTCTAAATGATGAACAAAGTGCTTGACAGCTCAAGTGAAGATTATAGGATTATCATTTTGATTTGTGTATTTAGCTTATTGTGATGCTTCTCGGATGCTGTTTGCTTGTTTTCCAGAAATCGGCAAGCTTAATTCAATATATACTGGATATTCCTTATTGTCGACGAGTTAACTGATGTTGAGCATACATTTGTTACTCGATTTGGTTTCCTCCATGTATAATTGAAAAAACATTATGTATTTCTTTTCGTTTAAGCCGGTTCAATTTTGATCACTACTATAGGTCATGATATGACTTCAAAATCATAAATCAGTTGCAAAAATTCTTACAAATCGTCCACTAATATGATTTAGATGTTAACTGGATTCAAACACATGAACTTTTGTCAGAAACGTATGACTAAACGCTAACTAGCCCGTATGAAGATTTTGCTTATTATCCTCCAAAAAAGCACCAAGCCCCCGTCCACCGGGTAACGAACAAATGTGTAGTGTCTTAGTTCACCTGCTGTACTGCTACTCCTGTCAACAGACATAAAGTGTTTATTGTTAGATTCATGAGTAAAGAATTATATCTCACATTGGTTCGATAGATAGAAAAAGAGCGGTTAATACGTAAGTAAAGCCCGAAACTCAATGGCTTAAGTTTTTTGGTCAAAGTTGGGTTCCTGACTTACATATTGGATTCTTTGATGTACTCTCGAGAGATGTTTCTCCCTATCAAATTGGTATCAAAGTTTTAAATTGCGAGACAGGACTACTCATGGGACAAGTCGATCCTTTTCGAAGTTGGACTAGTGAAAATTCTCTTATTGGTGGTGGATCGAAGTGTTAAGAAGTTTGGTTGGTGTTGGACCAGGTAAGTCATGGGTTTAGCAGGGAGTCCAGTTGGTGTTAGATCAAGGAGCTAAAAGTTGGCAGAGGTCTAGAATGCAGTTTGGATGTTGAAAAAAAGCGAGTTCATGTTTAGGAAAATATGTGACCTTAGGCGATAATATGGGTTAACATTGAGTATTATAGTTGGTTTGAAGAAGAACTTATAAATTTGGGTTTAATGTGAGGGGTTACTGAGATTTGTTAGATTCATGAGTAAAAAACTATATCCCACATTGGTCCGAGAAATATGTCCTACATTGGTACGAGAAATAGAAAAAGACCATCCAAGATTTAATGGTTTAAATTTTTGGGTTAAAGTTGAGTTGTTGACTTATATTCTGAACTATTTAGTGGATTGTTTTGAAATGTTTCTTCCTATCATTCATGATATGTTTGATAGGAAAACTATCGGACTTTATTGAACCGTAGTTGATGGTTCTTATCGATATTTACGCACCTATCTGTGTGCCTATAATCATATACTAGTATTCGTGCGTTTATTCTTCTTCTTTCGTTGAAAACGAAGTGCATATTTTCCTACCATGCTGGGCATAGCTAAACTCTTGAAGCAACTTGAGCCTCATATATATGGGTAGTGCGCATCAAGATTCCAAAACACAAGCATAAGAAAAAGCGCAAGAGCCAAAAGAGAGAGGCGTCGTGCATGCTACAACACAACGGGAGCAAAAACAACGATTGACCAACTGGCGTATTTGCATATTCAATGTCTTCTTCCTAATCCATATATATTGGTACATCTAATCCAACCAATCCGTCCCATTTGCCCAAAAACTGGGCTAGAATTCTCCCATGACGAATCTCCATCAGTGACGTACCATCATTCAGCCACCATGTGAAATACAACGAACGTGCTAAGCTTAGTCTCTAACTCCACTCCTACGCATCCTAAAATCCACTCACTCTTTATCTCCAAATATCAAAGCATTTCCAAGTTATTGTGCAAATATTGAGGACTAAAGCGTCAGCAACCCAAAAAACAAAAATTTCAGGAGCATGTTGGCATATTATTATTGTTATTGGTGTGCCTTTTTTGTCGTCAATTATACAGCAGTCAACGACAAGGCATGCCCTTTTTTTTTTTTTTTTTTTTTTTTGTATTTACATATATAAACTAGAGCGTGGCATCTTCTTGGTTGAGTGCAAGCATCATCGTCTCAATAATAATAAGAAGAGTAGATAATCCGAGCAGTTAGAAGTCAGATATTGTGATGCTGATTCTAGCCAACAACTATACATAGATAGACGCATATGTTTATTCATGTTTGTTTTCTCATATATGCATGCGAACCTGTGTGACTTTGTATCTAATTAACTTGAATCTGATTCATCACAACGTAACTTGAACGACTTGTAAACGATTCCCATCAGCAGTAGAAGTATTAAGAAGATGGTCCTCTTTAATTTGATGGTGAATTGAGAACTAACTTGCTCTTCCACAAGCGTATTGTACACTTAAGCATTGGCTTTGGCTTTATTATAAATTATATAAGCAAGAAAAATAGTATATGCTTCCTTCGATAGTCTTCAATCGTTTTGTCAAGCTTCCCTGATATTAAAATTGCGATGACAATAACAGAAATGCCATTGAGGCTTTTTTAAGGAGAGGTCCAAAGTTGAACTAGTCAATTGATAGGATCATTGTTTCTTCTTTTTTTTTTTTAATAATATATTTGCTTTTGCAATATAATTGATGGGTCTAGTTAAACAAACAGAGTGTAGTTTTTTTTTAAAAAAAAATAAAAGTTGATCAGAAAATGTATAAACTGCTGCATGCAGAAGGCAATAAACGTAAATGTATGCATTTACATAATAAGTTGAGCGCAATAAAAAGATCCATAATAACTAAATTGGGCGTGCTAACAAAACCACTTATTCGTAAAACCAATAATTAAGTTTCCTGTTAATTTCTCTTCTCAAGTGACATACTAGCTTGGACAGAAGAACTGATGGATCAATTAGGCATTTGAATATTACCTCTTGGGTGTGTTGCAATTAGCTAATCAAATGTCATTATTCCACAACCTAATTTTATAAGGTTAATTTCAAAATATATTGAATACCAATTGCTATGCTGGCTCACAACAGAATAGACTTTCCAACAAAACAGACATGCCGATAAAGCATTAAGTTTAGTAGAAAATGCATCCCAAGAATAAAAGACAGAATAAAAATTAAAAAAAAAAAAAAACCAACTCGAGAACTACAAAGTTACTGGACCTAGTGGGCCATCCATTGACTACCCATTGAGCAGCCCAAACAGTTGGGCCATTTAATAGACCGAGAATCGAACAATAGCAGCCCAGAAGCGCACAGATTGGAGCCGATTGTTTTACTACTTTCCAGTTTCCGGTAAACCCTTTTCTAGGGTTTTAGTCCTTCAATCTTTGATGTCCCAAAAATTCCAAATCCTTAATCAGAGCCTATTAGCTCTTTTAATCTTTTCAATAATCGTTTGAAATCTTCCAATATTGAAATTTATTTATTTTTTTAAAAAATCAAAATCAAAATCCAAAGATGTCGATAAATAAAATCCAGGAAAATACCAGTAAAAACAATGCTAGATTGACCTGGGAAGGCTGCAGCATCTTGCTTGACATCAACGATGGTGAACGAATGGTTTTTGAACGTTTGACTGCAGGCGCGTAAGTTTTCTTAGCCGCGCAATTAATGCATTGCATGAATTTTTTTTTAAAAAAATTCGATTTAAATTTTGGAATGTTGATCGATGAGTATTAAGTTAATTGGTTTTTAATTTCCTTCCCCTGCAGTACATTGAAGGTTGGAAATAAGAAGTGCTCTCTTCAGCCTTTTATTAATTGTCCATTTGGGTCTCTGTTTCAAGTAGAGAACGGAACAGATGGGCCTTTTTTGTCTCGCATTTTTTCGACATCAGAAGGTTTACTTATTTAATTTAATTTGTGTTTTTCCAATTATCTTAACATCCAATCTATAAATTCAGCTCCTCTTCTGACTCTATCGGTCCATGGCAGTTTCGGGGGATTCTTTATTTTGTTCTTTTGGTTACTTAAAAATGAAAAAAAATGAATTTTGTATGGAAATATTGAAATATGAACCCTGATCAGATTATATTAAATGGTCCAAATTATTATCATCCTCTGCTGTAAGCCTGGTTCAAATTTGATCAGACTTTACTTGCTGATTATTTGAAATTCCACACTTCTTGAAAAGAGTAGGCTACATTTTGCACTTGCAGTGATGGCATAAAGTGGTACAAGATGCTTGACAATTGCCATATCTTCAAATTAAGAATGAGGGCAGTTTTCATGCCAAATTTCCTAGTGTCAGCTCATAGACCCCCAGAAAACAGTCTTTTGTACCCAAGAAAGTTTCTTTGGGAGTATGCATTTGACAGATCACTGTAAATGTGGGTGATTAGAAGGCTAGCACAATCATAAAATGAATTCTGGTTTTTCCTTTTATATTCACAATGTGTGTAGCGTACAGGGAAAGTGTGAGGGGGGGGGTGAAATTTGGTCATTTTCTTCTAAATCTAGCAATTCGGAGTTCACATGAGAGGTGCTTTTGGTTTTATCTTGAATTTTGGGTTCCTTCCCCTACCCCAAAAAAAAACACTTCTTTTAGCAAACTTTCTCCAGAACCGTGTTGAGCATTTTGCTGAATTTTCACTTTCAGGTAGTAATGATCTTCAAGAGGAAAAGGAGTCTCCTACAGTTTATGGTTCCAAAGACAACAGAGAATTGATGGATAATAATACAGCCCAGTCTCTTACAGGCGAAGATATAGATGAGCTGCGAAGGTTAGAACTTTTAAGTATTTTTTACAATCATTGATCTTTTGACCAAATAGTATCACTTGATTTTAAGGGTTACAGAAACTACCATAATTTTGTATAATCATGTGCGAGAAATTGGTCAACCTAAATTTTGTCGATATGCTTTCTTTTGTAACTGGTGCCACCTTGTGAGGCTGTGAATCTCTTATAGTTGTTTGGCCAATTGTTCACCTCCATTGAAATGCAAGAGAATAAAGTTAATCACTTTGATGCAGAAAGGGAGCCAGTGGAGTTGAAATTATTGAAGCACTCATCACTAATAGTGCAACATTTGAAAAGAAGACATCATTTTCACAGGTAAGCTGGGAATATATGTAATAAAGAATGAAACATCTGTGAACATATGCTGAACTTCATTCTAATATGCAGGAAAAGTACCGTCTTAAGAAGCAGAAGAAATACTCACCCAGAGTACTTTTAAGGCGTCCTACTGCAAGAAGGTTAATTCATACCTTTTACTTGCACTGCTTTAGAGGCTTAAGCTTTTAATTTTTTTTTTCCTGAGATCATAAGTTCCATTGAACATAATATGCTGCACAATATTAGTCAAATGTTCTATGTTCGCTGCTACTAAAGCTTGTTTTGCAGATAATATTAACTACCCCTTTTCCCTGCTATATTAGCTTGGTTGTTGTTTTCTTGATGAGTTTAGCTTCTCATATTTATGCTCATTTTGTTTGAATGGTGAAATCTCTGAGCACCAGAGTTTTTGCTAGTGAATTTGGGTATTGATGTTTCTATTTCCTGTTGCCTTAAAGCCAATATTTTCCAAAGGCTGAACCAAAATTCAGCAAAACTTTCTTAGTAGATTCAATCGAAGGGATCACAAGTGCATTGATGTTTCTATTTTGTTCTAATAAGCCCGTAATGAGCTCAGAAACTCTTTTAGCCAAGGTTTACCGATGTTTGTAATGCGATAATTTGTTGGTTATCTTCAATTTAAGATTGTTTGATGTATGGTCATCTTGTCTGCTTTTTAACTGTCTTCGCTCCCTTAATACCCTAATTATGCTGCCTTCAAGGGAAAACCACTTTACTTGAACTAGTGATATCATTCCTGTAATTTTGCTTGTTTGAAATGGGAGCTGAGGGTGCGGTCTCCTTGAGACATGTTATTTTATGATTTCTTCCTCCAATTTTACCTTTTTAAAAGCTCAAAGCATTTTTTTTCCCAAAAATAGTCATCTCTATTTGCTAACATTTTGTAACTGGGCTTTTATTTTTGCAGCATATGTGAGGCATACTTCAAAAAACGTCCAGAACAAATAGGGTAAGGATGTCATGATGTCCAGCTTTGACTCTTTTTTTAATATATTTTTTATATTTTGTGTCTCAAACTTAATTGTATGATGGTTAGGTTCTTGCGAATGGACGCATTAGCTCTTCTGCTGTCCATGGCTAGTGTAACTTCACATTCAGACGTGCTTGTAGTGGATATGGTTGGTGGACTTCTTACTGGTGCTGTGGCGGAGAGGTTGGGAGGTCTGCTTTTGTTTCTTACTTAAAGATATATGCTTCTGATTGAATTTTTGTTGTACCTGCATATGATACATTAATGGCAACCAATGAAACTAAATCAAATTCATGATTACTATTATGAGCACAGGATACTACGTGTGAACTTCATAAGGTGGCATAAACCGGTAAACTGATGAAAGTAGCTCATGGTATTGGGTAAAAACTTAAGTTGAACTAAGTAGAGGTTTTTGTCCTCCCATCTCTTAGAATTCAGATATAAATTCTTGTAAATTGCATGTACAGCTTGATTGATGGTAAAATTTGGCATTGTAATTTTCTACCTTGGTATTGATTTTACTAACTTGGGTTGGAAAGAATAAATTGATGAAGCAATCAAGTGAACAGCTAAGTGTCTTTTTTTGTCCTTTGTTTCTTTCACATTCTTATTAGTCGAGTATGTGACTTTCTTAGTTAGCTTTGTTATTCTTGATCATGCACCTGTTTCCTAGGTTGATAGAAACTGTAATGTTGCTGTTATTTTCTACATCTCTGGCATGGTTTCATTGGTTTTATTTTTTGGCTCAGTTGGATTATCTTCTGGATTTAATGCCCCATTAAATATATCCCATCGTAATTTGTATGTAAACCAGACTATCAAATTGAGTTTTCTGTTAAAGTATACTTTAGATGTTCTTAAAGTATTGAGAACCAGTGGTGATCAGTTTAGTAGTCATCAGATGCATACTTTTTTCAGGTAATGGTTATGTGTGCAATACGTATCGTGGAATTACACCGTATCCCATTGATATTGTCCGGATGTTCAACTTTGGTACAGAGATTTGTGAAAGGTAACTTCTCTCTGTGCTTGGATTTCAAACTATTTAGTGGTGTGGGTTTTGGGAGCCAAGTTAGCTTGTATTTTAGTGTCCTTCTAGGTTGTTTCAAGTTATCGCCTTGTTCGTAGCAGTGATATTTTGTTACTGCTTTTTCCTTGCTCTAGGATTGTAAATTCCCCCTTGACAGAGTTATGTGCAACTTCAAATGTAACTTCAGTATCAAGCAGCCAACTGGAAGAAGCCTGTGGCACCAGAAGCCAGTCAAATGTAGGATACATTTGCTTGTTATCCTTGCTGCTTTTCAATTCATGGCGTCTTAACTTACAGGTGGCCATTTTTTTCAGGAAGAAGGTCCTTCTTCCTCTGTGCCCTCTCTGGACACGGGTGAAATTATGATATCCTCTGAAGATGGCGACACAGACATTAGTCCTACTTCTCTAGCTGTCAAACCATGTAAAGCCACAAAGGTCGGTCAGAAGGCACCACTGGATGCTATTAAGTCATGGAGGGAAAATGGATTCTCCAGGTTGACTTTTCCATGCACATGAGTTGTTCACTGTCTCACGCAATGTTTTGGCTGTATGGTCTGAATTTTATTTCTTTTTCAGTTTAATAATCGCTGCTCCACAAATTGATGCTTGGAGCATGGTCAAAGAACTTCTCCCTCTGCTGTCATTTTCAGCTCCTTTTGCAGTTTATCATCAGTATCAGCAGGTTTTTTTATGTTCTAAAGTTCTCAATTTGGACATTTTATATTTTGTTTTGAGATGGGCTTAAATACAGAAAAAGCTATTGAGAATCTTTTTCTATTTCATTGCAGCCTCTTGCTCTCTGCATGCACAATTTGCAGGTCGGGAAAATGGCTATTGGTTTGCAAATATCTGAACCCTGGTTACGTGAATATCAGGTCTGTTCTACTTCCTGGGTTATCCTTACTGATCATTGGTTCCTTCAAAATTGGCATGGTCAATCGAGTTTCATTTGTTGAGTAGAAATTAGTTTTTTAATGAACTATCCTTTTGGACATATTGGCTGCTTCAATCATTTTTTGGTCTTTCCAAAGCGTATGTTTTCCTTTTCCTTGTTAGTGTATTTATCACTTTTTTGCGGCTCGTCTGGATGTTTAATGATAGTTTACAACACAGGTCCTTCCATCCAGAACCCACCCACACATGCAAATGAGTACATCTGGCGGGTATATACTGAGCGGGACCAGGATAT
Source organism: Coffea eugenioides (assembly GCF_003713205.1). Lineage (NCBI taxonomy): Eukaryota > Viridiplantae > Streptophyta > Magnoliopsida > Gentianales > Rubiaceae > Coffea > Coffea eugenioides. Next base: position 1,341,689 of record NC_040044.1, read on the forward strand.
ATGGTTCCAAATAGCAACTTGTAGTAATTAGATTTGTGCCCTTCCTTCTGTTGCATCTTAACCATTCCTTTAACAGAGCATGCAGTTCTTTTTCTTAGATCTCACCCTGCTGTTTCTCAGAAAACATTTATTTAGTTGATGTCTGCTTTCTTCTGTAGACATTTTTCAACGGATGAGCTAATTATCATCCTGCTTGAGGATTGTATCAAATCTAAAGGGGATTTCTCATGCTGCTGTACATTTTTTTTTTTTGGTGTTTTTTTTGGGGGGGCGGGGGGGGTGGTTGTTGTTGAACTCCCTATGGCGTCTCGTAGTCGCACCAGTAAAGATAATGCAGCAAAGGATTGACAGAGAAGAAAAAGTTTGTGGCCCAGATCTGGTAATATGAACAAATCTTTGTTGGGCTATTTACTTCCTTATAATCACCCATAGACGGAGCCCAAGGGCCATCAACCCAAACACTACCTTCGGCCTCATTCTATCGCAACTCAAGTTAAGGCCAAGAGTCTACTGGCAATCTCTATTATCATTCGAGCAAAGCTCAAACCACTTTAAGTCGGCCACAAGTTGGAATGGAGCCTAAATCGATCCACTCATTATTTTGTGCATGGTTGAGACTAGGGATGTAATCGAGCCGAGTCAAGCTCGAGTAGTGCTATACTCGAGCTCGACTCGACTCATATATCCCTAGG